>NW_028270164.1:53094906-53247531 GCF_037043375.1 Chiloscyllium plagiosum | reverse complement strand
AATTCGAGGATGAATCCCATCTGGCCCAGGGGGCTTATCTATTTTCAGATCTTCCAAAATTACTAAAAAATTCTTTGTTGTCAACCTCAATCCCATCTAATCTTGTAGTCTGTATCTCCGTATTCTCACAAACATTTCCTTTTCCAAATATGATGAAAAGTATTCATTAAGCACTTCCCCTATGTTGTCAGATTCCACACACAACTTCCCAGTACTATCTTTGATTGGCCCGAATCTTACTCGAATCATTCTTTTATTCCTGATATACCTATAGAAGGCCTTAGGGTTTTCCTTCATCCTATCAGCCAACAACTTCTCATGTCCCCTCCTGGCTCTTCTTAGCTCTCTCTTTAGATCTTTGTGGCCAACCTATAATTCTCAAGCTCCCTAAGTGAGCTTTCACGCCTCATCCTCACATAAGCCTTCTTCTTTCTCTTGGCAAGAGCTTCAACTTCTTTCGTAAGCCATGGCTCCCTCTCTCGACAATTACCTTCCTGCCTGATAAGTATATACTTATCAAAGACCCGCAGTAGCTGTTATAGAGTCATAGAGATGCACAGCACGGAAACAGACCCTTCAATCCAACTCATCCATGCTGACCAGATATCCCAACCAAATCTCGTCCCACCTACCAGCACCCAGCTCATATCCCTCCAAACCCTTTCTATTCATATACCCATCCAGATGCCTTTTTAATGCTGGGCCGAATATCTCTCATTAAGATGAATGTTCTTCCTCGTTTGCTTTATCCCATGCGTATGCTCCCTATAATGTTTCCCAGGTCAACGCTGCAGAAGCTTATGGGATGGTTTGGTTCCTTTGTCTGGCATCGTGGGCGGCCCCTCATCAAACTTACTAAATTGCAGTTGCCTCAAGGAGGGGGAGGAGTTGATCTCCCAGACATCAGGAGGTATCAATTGAGTTCCCCACTGTCCTTTGTCTGCGATTGGTAGGTAACGATCCAAACAATATGGCTGGATATTGAGGCCTCCCAGGCAAAGTGCCCTCTTATTAACCTGTTGTTCATGGATAAGATGAGGACAGTTATGGATCACTGCCAGAACTGCATTGTCATTAGTACAGTCAAGGCTTGGAGGGTGATGCGTCAGAATGAGAGTTGTTTATCCAAGACTTTCCCACTTAAGCCAGGGTTCCGACCACGGATGATGGACTCAGGGTTCAAACTATGGGCAGTGAGAGGAGTTTCTAGTTTGGGAGACTTGTTTGAGGAGGAGGTTATGATGCCTTTTGAGCAACTGAGCTGCAAATACGGGTTACCCAGCAGAGATCTTTTCCGTTTTTTTCAGGTTAGGGATTTCATCCAGAAGAAGACTAAGCTTCTCACTAAGCCCTATAAGCCCGATACAGAGAGGTTGTTGCTACGTTCCACAAGCACTCGGTTAGTGCCCTCTATCGCCTGCTGGGTGGCAGGACCTGGCAGGATATTAACCGGTTATGTGAAGTCTGGGAGCAAGAGCTAGGAGTGGAGATCTCTTCTGAAACATGGGAGAATATATGGGAGAGTACTCGAAAGATCTCAATCTGTAACAGGACATGCGCTACGCAGTTAAAAGTTCTGCTCATCTGGCACCAGACCGCCTGGCGAAGTTTAAAAAAGGGGCATCTTCAGTGTGCCCCAAATGTAAAATAAGTGGAGGTACTCTTACCCATTGCTTCTGGACATGCCACAGACTCCGTGTTTATTGGAGCGTGGTGGCGGGAGAGATCGGTAGGGTATCGAGGACTGAAGTCAAAGAAGACCCAATATCTCTCCTCTTAGGTCGACCAAATTTACCATCTTTAGATGGGCATGGGAAGAAACTGTTTAATATTCTTGCATATTGTGCACAGAAGAATATTCTGATGAACTGGGTGTCTGAGAACCCGCCGGGCTTGCTGGGATGGCAGAAATTAATTATGGAGCACAATCCCTTGGACCTTTTCACAAACATGGTGTATCACACAACAGACCATTTTTATAAGATATGGCAACCCTTCTTGAGTTATTTGGGAACAGATTTGTCAGTTATCTTAACTCGGGCATTTGTTTAACCAGGATGGTTAGATTTGTCAAGCACTGGGCCCTGGAGGGGGTCTCCTGAATTAATACAATGCTCCCGTTCCTTTGTTTGGGAGCTTTGTGTTGAGCATAGCTGTTCTGTATTTTGTGGGTTTTTTGTTTTTTTTTTGCTTTTCTTTCTTTATTTTGGTGTTGCTTTGCACAGTGTTAGGGGTTGTTTTGTATTAGAGGGTAGGTAGACAGTAGTTGTTCTGTATTTTGTGATTTTTTTCTTTTTATTATACTGATATTGTTATTGATTGTATTTTTCAATAATTTTATATGTTTGTAAAGTTAAAACAAATTTGCTAATAAATATATTTACAAAAAAAAGGAAAGCATAGTAAATGTCTTCTTCACTATCCTAACTGCATGCGACTGTACTTTGAAGGAGCTATGAACCTGCACTCCAAGGTCTCTTTGTTCAGCAACACACCCTGGGACCTTACCATTAAGTGTATAAGTCCTGCTAAGATTTGCTTTCCCAAAATGCAGCACCTTACATTTATCGAAATTAAACTCCATCTGCCATTCCTCAGCCCATTGTTCCACCTGATCAAGATTTCGTAATCTGAGGTAACCTTATTCGCTGTACACTACACCTCCAATTTTGGTGTCATCTGTAAACTTTCTAACTCTACCTCCAATGCTCCGATCCAAATCATTTATATAAATGATGAAAAGTAGTGGACCCAGTACCGATCCTTGTGGCACACCACTGGTCACAGGCCTCCAGTCTGAAAAACAACCCTCCACTACCACCCTCTGTCTTCTACCTTTGAGCCAGTTGTGTATCCAAGTGGCTATTTCTCCCTGTATTCCATGAGATCTAACATTGCTGAGCAGTCTCCCATGGGGTACCTTGTTGAATGCCTTACTGATGCTAGGCTCACTGGTGTATAGTTCCCTGGCTTGGCCTTACCACTTTTCTTAAATAATGGCACCACATGAGCCAACCTCCGTCTTCCAGCAGCTGACCTGTGACTATCAATCTTACAAATATCTCAGCAAGAGGCCCAGCAATCACTTCTCTAGCTTCCCACCTAGTTCTCGGGTACACCTGATCAGGTCGTGGGGATTTATCCACTTTTATGCATTTCAAGACATCCAGCACTTCCTCCTCTGTAATAGTTCCCTACATTCTATATCTTCCATGTCCTATTCCACAGTAAACACTGATAGAAAAAACTTGTTTCGTATCTCCCCCATCTCCTGCAGCTGTACACAAAGGCTGCCTTGCTGGTCTTTGAGGGCCCCTATTCTTTCCCTAGTTATCCTTTTGTCCTTAATTTATTTGTAAAAAACCTTTGGATTCTCCTTAACCCTATTTGCCAAAGCTATCTCATGTCCCCTTTTTGCCCTCCTGATTTCCCTCTTAAGTATACTCCGAAGCTCCACATTTCAAGAGTGTCCACCCCTGCAGTTTCCTTCCCCATCCTAAATCTTGCCTAATCACATCATAATTGCCTTTTCCCAAGTTAAACCTCTTTCCCTGTAGTATATACCTATCCCTGCCCATTGCCTTTGGAAACATAACTGAATTCTGGTCACTATCGCCAAAGTGCTCACCTGCTTTCAAGTCTAACACCTGGCCGGGTTCATTCCCCAGTAACATATCCAGTATGGCATCTCCCCTTGTTGGTCTGTCTACATACTGTGTGAAAAAACCCTCCTGCACACATTGAACTACTTGAACTATAGTATCCCCAGTCAATATTGGCGAAGTTGAAGTCCCCCATAACAACTACCCTGTTACTCTCATTCCTATCGAGAATCATCTTTGCTATCCTTTCCTCTACATCCCTGGAACAATTTGGAGGCCTGTAAAAACTCTCAACAGGTGACCTCTACTTTCCTGTTTCTAACCTCAGCCCAAACTTCCTCAGTGGATGAGTCCTCAAACGTTCTCTCAGCTGCTGTAATACTACCCTCGAACAGCAATGCCACAGTGCCCCCCCTCTTTTACCATCACCTTGGTTCTTACTGAAACATCTAAATCCCAGAATCTGCAACAACTATTCCTGTCCCTCCTCTAGCCATGTCTCTGAAAAGGCCACATCAAAATCCCAGGTACCATCCCATGCTGCAAGTTCACCCACCATATTCTGGATGCTCCTGGCATTGAAGTACACACATTTCAAACCAACATACTGATTGCTGGTTCCCTCTCACGACCTTGTAAACCTATCCCTGACCTCACTACCCTCAACCTCCTGTATACTGGAGATAATTAGTTCTGAGACTCGTGTCCTGAATCTTCATAAGGGAAGCTACGATGGTATACTGGGTATGAGTTGGCTATGATGGTTTGGGAAATGTTCCTGAAAGGAATGACACTGGATAGGCAGTGGCAAACACTCAGGAGTGAATGGGTGATAAACAAAAAATGTTTAATCCGGTCTGGCGCAAGAGTGCAAAGAGAGCAGTCACAAAGTCATGGTTTACAAGGAAACTTAGAGATATGAAAAAGAGATACAAATTGGAAAGGAAAAACAATAAACCTGAGGATTGGGAATGGTTCACACGCAAAGGAGGACGAAGGGATTGAGTAAGAAGGAGAGAGGATGATAGTAAGCTTGCAGAGAATGTAAGAACTGACTGTAAATGTGAATTATATCAGTATTTGAAAAGAAAAAGATTGGTGAAAACTTATGTCAGTCCCTTACAAGCAGAAAGCGGGTAATTCAGAATGGGGAAAACGAAGTGACTGACGAACTACAATTTTGTTTGTTTCTGTCTTCACAAAGGAGGGCATGAATAATGTACCAGAAATGATTGCAAACATAGGGACTTTAGCTAATGTAACCCCACTGTTTAAAAAGGGAGGTCGAGAGAAAACAGGGATTATAGATCAGTGAGTCTGATGTTGAGAGCAGAAAGATGCGAGAGTCTATTAACAGGATTTTATAGCAGAGCACTTAGAAAACAATTTTAGAACCAGACACAGTCAGTATGGATTTATAGAAGGGAAGCCATGCTTGGCAAACTACTGGAATTCTTCAAGGATGTAACTAGTGGGAGATGATTAGGGGGAGCCAGTGGATGTGTTTTATTTTGATTTTCAGAACAAGTCCCACATAAGATATTAATGTGTAAAATTAAGCACATGGGATTGGGGTAGTGGTTTGAAATGGTTAGAAAATCAGATTTTCTCAGGGATTTCTGTTTCACAGGTCACTAATCGATAAAGTACCATTATGAGAGCTATTCTCTGGGCAGTCTGCAGATGCTGGTGGCTTGGTAGTTCTCCTACCACCTGTTCCCATGTCTCATACCCCCAACAGCATTGGATTGTGTCATTGGCTTTTAAGATTGTCAATAAAGTAAACTCAAACTTGATTGGAGTTTGGGATTTTTCAGGGTATGATTTAAACTGATTGGCCTGATTTGAATCTGAACCTGGAATCATACAATACCCTGATATTTAAATTCCCATCTCTGGTCCATTTAATAACACGTAAGAGAACAGAAGAAAATGTCCTTTTTGCTGAGCTAGTCACAACCAGTTGGATGTTATGAGGTGGGCTCAGTTATGGAAACATTTAGTTTCAAAAAAAGGATAGGTTTCAATTGCTGCTGATTCTAATATTTAATGAAAAATTCCAAAGACACGAGAACTGAATGCAGCAATTCAAACTAATGCAGTTGGTGCATCATTTCTATACCTCACAAATGCTCTGGGATCACAATAACACTGTAAAATAAAAAGCTTCAATAACTCCTGGTAATGTCCCTGTCTCATAATTTAAAAAGCCGATCAAAAATACAGCTCGTCCCAGTCTCGGGGATTTATATATCCAATTATTTCCAACCTGAACAACCAATTAAGACTATGGCAACAGGTAATGTGTCTATTTAGTTCAAGCCATATTAATATTTCTTTATTGAACAGTGAAGATGATACTGTCATCAGTATTCAAAATCAATGCAAATATTTAACAACATTTATCGAGGATATAACCCACTCACAAGCAATTGGCAGAGCAATGAGGAAAGTGCACGACATAGAAGGAACACCGTGCACATGCAACACTACAAAGAAACAACAGGTCATTTAGCTTCACAACCTTATTCCATCATTTAGTGATGTCTTGGCAAATCTAAATACTCGTCTTTGTGCCAAATACCAGAACAGGAAGGGTTTAGAGGGATATGGGCCAAATGGTGACAAATGGTACCAGATTAATTTAGGATATCTGATCGATATGAATGAGTTGGACTGTAGGGTCTGTTTTGCTGCTGTACATTTCTATGATTCTACCTTAATTCTTTTGGCTCACAGAAACTATCAATCCCTGCTTTAACACTGCTGTCATTTCCCCTCGCAGAGAGGGATACTTTCAGTCTGCAGGCTCCTGATGTTTCTTCGACATTTGCTGACATTAGCTTAAATTTTTAACTTCGGATCAGAGAATCCCTACAGTGTGGAAACAGGCCATTTGGCCTGACAGGTTCACACTGACCCTCCGAAGAGTATCCCACCCAGGCCCATTCCCCTACTCTACATTTATCCCTGACTAACGCACCTAACCTACAGGCAATCCTACAGGAAACTCTGAACACCACAGGCAATCTAGTATGGCCAATTCACCTAACCTGCGCATAGAGTCATAGAGATGTACAGCATGGAAACAGACCCTTTGGTCCAACTCTTCCATGCCGACCAGATATCCCAACCCAAACTAGTCCCACCTGCCTGCACCCGACCCATATCCCTCCAAACCCTTCCTGTTCATATACCCATCCAAATGCGGAGGATACCCACGCTGACTTGGGGAGAATATGAAAACTCCACACAGACTCGAGGCTGTAATCAAACTCC
The DNA here is from genome assembly GCF_037043375.1 of Chiloscyllium plagiosum. Lineage (NCBI taxonomy): Eukaryota > Metazoa > Chordata > Chondrichthyes > Orectolobiformes > Hemiscylliidae > Chiloscyllium > Chiloscyllium plagiosum. The sequence continues at coordinate 53,240,650 of NW_028270164.1, read as the reverse complement.
GGTCCCTGGCGCTGTGAACATGTTGCATCTCAACCAATCAGAATGCTGTTGTCAGGGATAATTTCCTTAATTTAAACATGTAGCTACTTCCAGAGCACCTAGTGCAGACCTCTAAGATGTGGTCATGATGATCATAGATGATGTGGAACCTTTCCTTATTTTAATAAATTAATACAATATCATGCTCAACAATATGTAACACTTGATTTTCAAATTGCAAAACTCTCTTGTATTTCACTGTATATGTGTCTAACTTTCATTTCAGTTTATAGTTTCCAAGAAATGAAAAATATATGGTTGCTTAAAGTATCTGCTGGACAATAATGCACTACAATGTTTCTCGTTGTGGGTATTTAGGTCAAAGGTCTTTGTCATCATAACTCCTGTAACGACACTCAAGTTAGGCAGACGTGCTTTAGTTAAGGAAAGAGTCCTACTGCTTCAGGTAGGGTCCTATCATCACAGAGGAACGGTAGCCACGATAGCTTCATTCTTGCAGCTGCATCTGAAATATCTGTTGATCAGACAAATGATAGTTTAACGTGCCAAAATATTGACAAATGTGAGATTCTATTTGTAAATAGCACCCATGCGAGTGAAGGTCTTCTTTTCCTTGGAGTTCACAGCTCAGATGGTGGATGACTGTCCTATAGTGGTGCATGCTGGACTTGAGGGTTTTGATGTGCCTGAGGAGTTTGTGGCTGGAGCAGCCAGACTTAGTAAGTTTGAAGATGACACCAAAATTGGAGGTGTAGTGGACAGCGAGGAGGGTTATCTCAGGTTACAACAGGATCTGGACCAGATAGGCCAATGGGCTGAGAAGTGGCAGATGGAGTTTAATTCAGATAAATGCGAGGTGCTGCATTTTGGGAAAGCAAATCTTAGCAGGACTTATACACTTAATGGTAAGGTCCTAGGGAGTGTTGCTGAACAAAGAGACCTTGGAGTGCAGGTTCAAAGCTCCTTGAAAGTCGAGTCACAGGTAGATAGGATAGTGAAGAAGGCGTTTGGTATGCTTTCCTTTATTGGTCAGATTATTGAGTACAGGAGTTGGGAGGTCATGTTGCAGCTAGACCACTGTTGGAATATTGCGTGCAATTCTGGTCTCCTTCCTATCGGAAAGATGTTGTGAAACTTGAAAGGGTTCAGAAAAGATTTACAAGGATGTTGCCAGGGTTGGAGGATCAGCTACAGGGAGAGGCTGAATAGGCTGGGGCTGTTTTCCCTGGAGCATCGGAGGCTGAGGGGTGACCTTATAGAGGTTTACAAAATTATGAGGGCATGTATAGGATAAATAGACAAAGTCTTTTCCCTGGGGTCGGGGAGTCCAGAACTAGAGGCTATAGGTTTAGGGTGAGAGGGGTAAGATATAAAAGAGACCGAAGGGGCAATGTTTTCACACAGATGGTGGTACATGTATGGAATGAGCTGCCAGAGGATGTGGTGGAGGCTGGTACAATTGCAACATTTAAGAGGCATTTGGATGGGTATATGAATAGGAAGGGTTTGGAGGGATATGGTCCGGGTGCTGGCAGGTGGGAGTAGATTGGGTTGGGATATCTGGTCGGCATGGACAGGTTGGACCGAAGGGTCTGTTTCCATGCTGTACATCTCTATGACTCTATGGCTCTGTTGGACTATAACCTGGTGTCGAATTTCAGTAAGACTGAAGTAATAGGTACAGTTTTGGACTCTATGTCATCTCATGAAATGGAGGAGCAGGCTTAATGGGTCAAATCCTTCTCCTGTCCCTGATTATAGTGGTGTCTGCACACACAGCATTGGAAAACTACACTGGAGCCAGTAACGCTGAAAATGAAAGTTGCCTTCATCCCAGTGGACCATTGGCTACACTATCACTGGGGCGAGATGATTGGTGGAGCCTTTAACCTGACAGTCATTATACCTCAGACGAATGGTGAATTTGAGAAGGTGGGGCCTTCATAGTGATCTCAGCTGGTACAGGAATTGAATCAATGCTGCTGGTGTCACCTTGCATTTTAAAACACCTGTACAGCAACCTGTAACACACAAACTGCTTCTTGGTGATGTAGTTCCACAATATCCTTGACATTTCTCTCCCATCACGACTGACATGAATGCTTCACACTGGGGTTATGCTGCTCAAAATGGTGTTTCACATACACCCCAACTGTCAACAGAAGATTTGAAACGTTGGCTGTTATTGTGTAGAGCTTTCAGACCAATACACCTCATTGCAATTTGAATTCTAACAATTGAAATTAATGAATTTAAAAACTTTCCTTGTCTTGCCTTCCACTGTCTCTCTTGACTCCCTTCTATGTGGCAAAGAAACTATTTATTGTGGTAACTATTTATGGTTACTGAAAGTTAGCCTTGTTATGCTGGGGGTGCATGTCCTGGAACACTGCAAAAATTCAAGGATCTAAATGCACTGGGATCTAAGGTTGGCTTTTAAAACTGTATGGTTACCTGTGTCACAACCCCAGAAGCAAAATGAAGGTTTTCAACTTCTAATTCCATTACATGTTTTTTATACGAGGATTGATACAGCCAAACTTGGCTACATATGTAAATTAAGTGGCTGTCTGAATAGAGAGAGAGGGAGGCTGTCTGAATAGAGAGAGAGACTAAGTTCATTTAGAGCTGAGAAAATGTTATCCATAATGGAAGGAATTGTTAATAAATTAACTTTGTTGTGATAAAACAAGGGGATGGTGAATAATTACCATTCATGTGTCTGGAATTGGAAAAAATGCTATTTTTTCATTTTTTCTTCTTCTTTTCTCATTTCTTTTCTCTTTCTTCGCTTTTTGTAAAGCTTACTTGCCCGGGAGGTGATGGAGTGAGACTTCAGCTCTCAGTAATGAGGTGGCTGGTAAGCCAATCAGATCTCTAGCACTCAGGAGCATTGTAGCATTGTTGAGGTCCAGAGCAGTCGGTGGTGAGGTAGCTGGTGATTCCCAGGTGGCATTCGGCAGTGAAGCGGTGGTGAGTCCGGATGGGGGTCAGCGGTGGTGATCCCGGATGGCATTCGGTGGTGAGGAGGCTGGTGAACCTGGATGGTATTCGCTGGTGAGGTGGCTGATGAGTGGGACTCTGGCAGTTGGCAGCGAGATGGCAGTGCAGAGGAGATCAAGTCCAGCACGGGAGTGGAAGCCCTCCTGGGGAAAGCCCAGCAGGAGTGTCTGCAGGCCCATGGCTAAAGAAAGAGTATTATGCTGAACTTCTAACTTACTTCTTTGTTTTTCTACATTGTACCTAAGATTTTGTACCTTGGTATCTTTGTACCTAAGGTGGTACCGAGAATGGCGGCTATGTACACTTCTCACTGTACTCCTGTTCTTGAGTACATGTGACAATGAAGACTAATTCTAATTCTGATAAATTGGGGAAATTTGCCAGGGGTCTGGGCATAACAACCAGCATTTCTAATATGCATACAGTACCAACATCTGATGAGATGTGCAGCAGATGCCAGATGGATAAAGAGATTTGCACAAATGCCACTTGAATATCGGCAGCTGGTAGAGTGGGCAGATCAGTTAGTGTGCAATGCCGTAAGACACTAATGCTGCCATTTTCAGGAGCAGAGATCCAGCCTATGCTTTCTCTTAGTCTTACATAACAGAACATAATGTCAAACAACATAAAAGATGTCCATCAGCACAATTTTGCTGAGTTAGGTATTCTTGCTGCTGGTACATTTGCTTTTTGAGTGATACCCGTCTAAACATTCAATAGTCTTCAGGAGGTGGTTTGGCTGATGCTGCAGTATTTAGTTTCACTGATGGTTAGGCTCTTGTTTAATGAGCTGACTTCCCAATCAGGGCATTGTCCTTGCAGGTCTTCCCTTTGGAATTGAGCAGGAGTGGAAAATGAGGAGAAGATGCACAGAGCAGGCCAAGCTACTGGAAAAGCGAGAAGGAAGAATGGGATATGGTCTCATCATGCTCCGATTGTCTTTAAGAGGGCAGTTCTCTTCTCTACTTCAGCAAGGTTCTGTACATGACACATCGTTATCTCACATACTTACACCTTTAAGTTGTGAATGTGCTGGCTGTGCTGCTGAAAATTTAAATATCAGAGATAAAGATAAAGTGACCACCATCCCAGAGGAGCACAGGGCTCTCTCATTAGAGGGAAAGATGACTGATGGAAGTTTGACCTGAGGGTCACCACACCTTAGGGAGGGGAAGGAGTGAGAAGGAGAATCCTTCATGGTGACCTCTGTCAGTCGGAATTTAACCCACACTCAGACCATAGCAACTGACTGCAGCAAAAGGGGGACATGGTTTGTATCTCCCTCAACTTCTCAGCAGCGGGAGTCGAGAGAGTGTGAGCCAAGGGGCAGCTGGCAAGGTAAGGTTGAATGTAAAATACTTACCTCGTGAATCAGCAGAATGAAGGCTGAACAGGAGGGGGAGTGAACACGGGGACTGCTGGGTAAGTGAACTAATATATTCAGGCAATGGCTAAACCCAAAACACTACACATGTAGTGTCCCCTACCCATCCTCCTCCTCTAACCAAGAAAAGGACTCTGTGTGGGAGGTTGGTAAGGTTTTTTTAAAAGTCTTTTGGCGATTTAGAGCAGAGGGTATGGAAGCTAGGACGGTCACATGCTCCTCTTGCAGGATATGGGAGTTAAGGGTCACCACTCGTGTCTCTGTTGACTTCAGCTGTGAGAAGTGCACCAACTCCAGCTCCTCACAGACTGCGTTAGGGAACTGGATCTGGAGCTGGATGAACTTTGGATCATTCGGGAGGAAGAAAGGGATGATAGAGAGGAGTTGTAGGGAGGTAGTCACACCTAAGTTACAGGATAAAGATACCTGGGTGACTGTCAGTAGAGGGAAAGGAATTAGGCAGACAGTGCAGCGATTCACTACGGCCGTTCCACACGATAATAAGATAAAGCTTTGGATACTGTTGTGAGAGGGACCTACCACGGGATTGGGGGGGAATAGGAGAGTGATCGTGAAAGGAGATTCAATGGTTAAAGGAACAGACAGGCGACTCTGTGGTCGCGAATGAGACTCCCAGATGGTATGTGCCTCCCGGGTGCCAGCGTCAGGGATGGCTTGGGTCAAGTCTACAGGATTCTGGGGAGGGTGAGCAGCAGAAGTTGTGGTACACATCGGTACCAATGGCGTAGCTAGGAAAAGGGATGAGGACCTGGAAAGTGAATATAAGGAGTTAGGTTGGAAGCTAAACGCAGGATGTGCAGTGTAGTGATCTCAGGATTGCTTCCGATGCCACAGGCTAGTGAGATTAGGAATGGAGAGCGAGTGCAGCTGAACACGTGGCTGCAGAGCCAGTGTAGAACGGAGGGCTTCAAATATGTGCATCATTGGGATATCTTTTGGAGAAGGGGGACCTGTACAAGGAGGAAGGGTTGCACCTGAACCGGAGGGGTACCAATATCAGGAGCGGGAGGTTTGCCAGATCTCTTCGTGAGGATTTAAACCAGATTGTCAGAGAGTTAGGAATCAGACCTACGGATCAGAGAATGTGGTATCTGGTGAACAGGCAGAGACGATGTGCAGAGAGTCTGTGAGGAAGGATAGACAGTTGATAGGGCAATGTTGCAGTCAATGTGAGGCGTTGAAATGTGTCTATGTTAATACAAGAAGTGTCACGAATAAGGATGATGAACTTAGAGCATGGATCAGTACTTGGAGCTATGATGTTCACAGGGGCAAGAATGGTTGTTGCATGTTCTATTCATTTCAAAATGAATAGGGAGGGAGGTAAAAGAGGTGGGGGAGTGGCATTGCTAATCAGGGCTAGTATTACAGCTGCAGAAAGGAAGGTTGTCGAGCAGAGTTTGTCTACTGAGCCAGAATGGGTGGAAGTCAGAAACAGGAAAGGAGCAGTCACTTTATTGGGAGTTTTCTACAGACCCTCAAATAGCAATTGAGGAGGAGCAGATTGGGCGGCAGATTTTGGAAAGGTGCAAAAGTAACAAGGTTGTTGTCATGTGTGACTTCAACTTGCCTAATATTGATTGGAACCTTCTTAGTTAAATAAGATTTTGTCAGGTATATCCAGGAAGGATTCCTGACTCAATATGTAGATCAGCCGACTGGAGGGGAGGCCATATTGGATTTGGTGCTTGGAAATGAACCTGGTCAGGTGTCAGATCTCTCAGTGGGAGAGCATTTTGATGGTAGTGATCACACCTCCCTGACCTTTACTATAATCCTGGAGACGGATAGGAGCAGATGGTATGGGAAAGTATTGAATTGAGGGAGGGGAATCACAGTGCTATTAGGCAGGAACTGTGCAGCAGAAATTGGCAACCAGAGCTACAGATCAGAGGATGGGAAAGCTGGTGAACAGGCAGATATGGCGTGCAGAGAATATATGAGGAAGGATAGACAGCTGATAGGGCAAAGTTGCAGACAGTGTGATTGTTGCTGTGTTTTTACTTTACTGCAAGAAGTGTCAGGAATAAGGGTGATGAACTAAGATGATGGATCAGTTAGAGAACAGATAATCTCAGAGAAATGCACGACCGAAATGTGGAGGTTCTTTAGGGAGCACTTGGAGTGAGTGTTGGGCAGGTTTGTCCCACTGAGGTGAGGAAGGGATGGTCGGGTGAAGGGACCTTGAATGACAAGAGATGTGGAACATCCAGTCAAGAGGAAGAAGGAAGCTTACTTAAGATTGAGGGAAGAAGGATCAACAGGGCTCTAGAGGGTTACTAGGTAGCCAGGAACAAACTAAAGAATGAACATAGGAGAGCAAGAATGGGACATGAAACAGTCTTGATGGGTAGGAATAAGGAAAATCCTAAGGCATTTTACTCTTACGTGAGGAACAACAGGATGGCCAGAGTGAGGGTAGGGCTGATCAGGGATGGTAAAGGGAACTTGTGCCTGGAGTCGGAGGAGGTAGGGGAGGCCCTTAATGAATACTTTTCTTCAATATTCACTTTTGAGAAGGGCATTGTCGTTTGTGAGGACAGCATGAAACAGGCTGATACGCTCGAATAGGTTGATGTTAAGAAGGAGGATGTTCTGGAAATTTTGAAAAACATGAGGATAAATAAATTTCCTGGACCAGATAGGATATACCCAAGGTTACTACAGGAAGCGATGGAAGAGATTGCTATGCCTTTGGCAATGATCTTTGCATTCAGAGGGTGGCAAATGTTATTCCCTTGTTCAAGAAAGAGCATAGGAATAACCCTGGGAATGACAAACCGTTTAGTCTTACATCTGTGGTGGGCAAATTATTGGAGAGGAGCTTGAGATACAGGACATATGATTACCTGGAAAATCATAGTTTGATTAGACATAGGCAGCATGGCTTTGTGAGGGGCAGGTCATGCCTTCAAGCCTTATTGAATTCTTTGCGGATGTGACAAATCACATTGATGAAGGTAGAACATTGGATGCGGTGTATATGGATTTCATACACCAGTTGATAAGGTTCCCCATGGTATGCTCATTCAGAAAGTAAGGAGACATGGGATACAGGGAAATCTGGCTATCTGGATACAGATTTGGCTGACTGAAAGAAGACAGAGGGTGTTAGTAGATGGAAAGTATTCAGCCTGTAGCTTGGTGACCAGTAGTGTTCTGCAGGGACCTGTTCTGGGACCGCTGCTCTTTGTGATTTTTATAATTGACCTGGATGAGGAAGTGGAAGGGTGGGTTAGTACGTTTGCCAATGACACGAAGGTTGGTGGCGTGGTGGATAGAGTGGAGGGCTGTTGTAGGTTGCAATGGCTCATTGACAGAATGTAGAGCTGATCTGAGAAGTGGCAGATGGAGTTCAACCTGGAAAAGTGTGAAATGATTCATTTTGCAAGGTTGAATTTGAACGTAAATTACAGTGTTAAAAGCAGGATTCTTGGCAGTGTGGAGGAACAGAGTGATCTTGTAAATCCCTCAAAGTTGCCACCCAAGTTGATAGGGTTGTTAAGAAGGCATATGGTGTATTGGCTTTCATTAGTGGAGGATTGAGTTTAAGAGCTGTGAGGTTATGCTGCTATAAATTCCTGGTTAGACCACACTTAGAATATTGTGTTCAGTTCTGGTCACCTCATTATAGGAAGGATTTGGAATCTTTAGAAAGGGAGCAGAGGATATTTACTAGGATGTTGCCTGGATTGGAGGGCGTGTCTTATGAAGAAAGGTTGAGGGAGCTAGGGCTTTTCTCTTTGGAGCGAAAAAGGATGAGAGGTGTGATTTGGAAGAGGTTTACAAGATGATGAGGTATAGATAGAGTGGATAGTCAGAGACTTTTTCCCAGGGTAGAAATGGCTATCAGGAGGGGACATACTTTTAAGGTGATGGAGGGAGGTTTTAGGTGAGATGTCAGAGGTAAGTTCTTTACACAGAGAGTGGTGGGCACGTGGAATGCACTGCCAGCAGTGGGAGTAGAGTCAGATACATTAGGGACATTTAAGCGACTCTTGGATAGGCACATGGATGATAGTAAAATGTAGGGTATGTAGCTTCGTTTGATCTTAGAGTAGAATATAATGTCGGCACAACATTGGGGACCGAAGGGCCTGACCTGTGCTATACTGTTCTATGTTAACTATCCTGCCCCATAGGGAGCTGGATTCATTTCAGCTTTGTCCTGAATGTCTGAAGGAGCTGGGATCAGAATTTCCAGCTAGAAATGCAGAGCTCAGTGTTAATGGAAAGGAAAATCCCGACAGTGGGTGCCACTCTCGGGAATACCCAGACCAATGTGCTGTAAACTGTGGAGTCCTGGCAGCACTCCCTGCAGCTTTCTTGTTTTTGAATGGCATGTTGCCAAGACAACCTGTTTGGGTGATTTCCTGGATAAAGCAAATTTTGAAGCCTCCCAGAAAATTGCGATAGCACAACAGGAGGCCATTCGGCCATGGCACTGGCCTTCCTACTGTACATTTTACTTTCTTTGCCTCAGTTGCCATCCCCATCCAGCCCTGCACACTCAAACCTTTCCGGACAATATCTCAATTTCCTTTCAAAAGCCTTGGTCGAACCTGCCCACACCACACTCTCAGACACTGTGACCTCGACCCTAACCACTTGCTGCATGGAAAGTGTCTTCTTATCATTTTTGTTTCTTTTGCCAACTGCTTTCAATCGGTGCTGTTTAGTTCTTGATCTATCCCAGGGTGAGGAACGTCCGTTCTATGGGGACATTGGAGAAGATGGAACTGGTTTCCTTGGTGAACAGAAACTTGAGAAGAGATTTGATTGAAATGTTCAAAATAATCGTGTTTGGACATAGTGGATGGGACAAAACTGTTCCCATTCCCAATGTGGGATCAAGATGCAGAGAACCCAGATTGCAAGTATTCTGTGAAAGAAATGATGGCGACATGAGGAGAAACTTTATCCTCAGAAAGTGGGCAGGATCTGGAAAGCATTGCCCGAGTGTGAGGATGGGACAGGGCCAACCTCCAGTGATAGAGTCGGATCACTGGAGTATCAATCCAGAAACTCAGCTAATGTTCTGGGGATGTGAGTTTGAATCTTGGCACAGCACATGGTGGAATTTGAATTCAATTTTTAAAATCTGGAATTATGAATCACCTGATGATTATGAAACTGTTGTTGATTGTCAAAAGAAACTAATCTGGTTTACTAATGTCCTTCAGGGAGAGAATTCTGCTGTTTGTACCTGGTCTGGCCTACCTGTGACTCCAGAGTGACAGCAATGTGGTTGCCCTCTGAACTGCAATCAGATCAAGGCCAGCCAGTGATGCTCACATCCCACTGGTGAATTTAAAGAGTATGGGCTGCGACCTCCCACCCCTTTGCAATCTGTTGAGGTTTCGTATCCTTCCTGTCCCTACAGGGCATGTTGGAAGTATTTGTTTTACTTGTTGCCTTGTAAGAGGCCCTTTTGGTATGGAAACCAGTCTGGGATCTGCTGCTGTGAGCTGCAGTGAGAACAATGTGAATCAAGAGTATGGTGCTTTTGCCCGAAACATCGATATTCCTGCTCTTCGGATGCTGCCTGACCTGCTGTGCTTTTCCAGCACCATACTATTGACTCTAATCTCCAGCATCTGCAGTACTCACTTTCGCCAAGTGAGAGCAATGTGTCTAACAGAGATGTTGAGCTGCTCAAGAGTTGGAGCAGAGCTGTTCAGAACATTCCCCCCCAACCTTCCTTTCTCTGAGTCTCGCTGTGCTCTTGCTGCTTTCAGTCTGTTTGCTCAGCACTGTCACTGAACAACAACAGTTTAATGTACACACTCTCAGCCCAGCTGACTGGCTCAGTCTGTTTGTAAACTGATGCTGGGATCACAGTGTATCATCATCCAAGCTGTCAATCATCCATGATTTGGAGATGCTGGTGTTGGACTGGGGTGTAGAAAGTTAAAAATCACAGAACACGAGGTTATAGTTCAAAAGGTCTAGTGAGCGTCCAATTAAACCTGTTGGACTAACCTGGTGTTGTGTCAATCATCCATCAAGGGTGAGGTTCCACGTTGTGCAACAGGAAGGGGAACTTTTCACAGCTCTGTGAGCAGCAGCAATGCTTTTCGATCACCTCACCAAACAACTGAGCAAACCAACGCAGGGCCCCTGGGGATGGATGGTGAAAAAGAACTGAGAGGGGAAGGGTAAATTGGTGGAAGCGAATGCTGTCAAACTGTGTGACATTCAGCCTGAGAGTGTGGTGCTGGAACTAGGCTTTGGACCAGGGCTCGGTCTGCAGGAAGCTGCTAAACGCCTTACGCTGTCGAAGGGCAAGCTCTATGGGCTGGATTACTCTGAATACATGTACTGTGTAGCCAGCAGGAGGTTGCAGCCTGATATTCAGACCGGGAAGGTGACATTGTTTCACGGCAGTGTGGAACATATCCCTCTGGACGACAACGTGGTGGACAGAGTATTTCACTGCAACTGTTACTACTACTGGCCTGATCTGCAATCTGGATGCAGAGAGATTTACTGAGTTATGAAACCAGGTAGAGTGTTGAGCTGGTCAATTCTGAAAAATCCCAAACCTCAAGGGAAATGGTGCAGTCTGGATGGAATGGTGGGGTCACATATCAACTAATCTCCCTTGATTGACATGTCACTGATTAGCCCGATAGTCAAACGTTGATTTACTTAAAGTTAGAGAGACTACAATAGCTAAACGACGTATTTGGGTTTTTTTTCTGGAACTATGAGGGACCGGTGCATTAATGGACACTCTCCTGTAACCTCTCCTTACCCCATCCATATAACTCCCTCACCATCCTGACCAGCAGCCACAGATTCTCTGGTCAAGGAAAAGCATTTTTAAAAATAGAAGCCACGCCAATAGTTATGTCATCAGTCAATAATTACAACAATACAGTCAATAGTACAATATAAGAGAAGGAGGAGCTCAGCCTGTAATGCCTGTGCCCATTGTTACAATTCACTGGGGTACTGCTCTGGAAATCAGACCCCACGATTCCTGGAGTCATTCGCTGCATGGAAAAGGTTTTCTCATGTCATTTTTGCTTCTTTTGCCAATTACAAACCATCAGTGCCTTCTCGTTCTCGATATTTTCGCAAATGGGAACATTTTCTCCCTATTTACTCTGACCACATCCATTGTGATTTCCAGTATTTTGATTGAATCTGTTCTCTTCAAGAAAGTCAGTCCTGACCTCTCTGCTTGATCTTCATAACTTCTTGATTGCAGCAAGTGTACATGTGCAACGAGAAGTGGGTGTCATTACCAAGAATTGTTTACAAGTCTGTCTGATTGAGGAGCTTTTAGTTACGGGGTGACAATCTGCTAAGAAGCTCAATGGTCTGTATTTTGGGAGGACTGGGGGGTTTATTGGTAACCTCTTGCCCAGAGATCTTCCATTGTCTGGATACAGATTGCCAGAAGCTGATCCATAACCATCATTGAGCAGCAGAGACGAGCCTGATCTAAGTTGATGGGGGGAGATTTTAATTGTGTTATTGACCCAGAGGTGGACAGGATACCTAGGAGCTCTGCAGGCATATCTCTGAGATCTAAGCAATTGGTGGATCTGAACAGGGAGCTGGGCTGGTAGATGTGTGGAGGTGTCTCCACCCTGAGGGTAGAGATTTTACTTTCTACTCTAACCCACACAATTGTCATACCAGAATCGATATGTTTTTTGTCCCCTCGACCCTTTTAAATCGATACTGTCTTGTAAAATAGGTAATATAACTATTTCTGATCATGCCGCAGAATAGATGGAAGTTACGACTAGTGATGACGGGATAAGTCCCCCACATTGGCGTATGGACCCTTTCTTATTGAAGGATAGCAAGTTTATAAAATATTTTTCGCAGGAATTTAAAACCTTCTGGGATATCAACTCAGGCACGGCCAGTACCCCTTTGACGATGGGGGAGACCACTAAGGCATACGCGCAAGACTTGGTTATTTCATATTCTGTGTCCCGGAAAAGACAAAAGGGAGACCAACAGCGTCTGCTGGAAGCTCGCCTGAAGGCAGCTGTAACTGCGTGTGCTGATAGGCCCTCCATTACTAAGCGACAGAGGATCACAGCACTTAGGGCAGCCTTGAATACCGCAGTTACTCAAACAGCAAAGATTGAAATATTATTTGCGAAGCAGGGATTATTTGAATATGGTGACAAGACTGGCAGAAAGGAAAAGGCTCCCCAAGCCATTACATCTATCAGAGAGAGTGCTGGTACCCTGACTTGTAATCATAAAAAGATTAATACAGCCTTTCGAAAGTTCTATTTTTAATTGTATAAGTCGCAGGACTGTGAGGATAGAACTGGGAAGATGGAGTCTTTCTTTAGAAATCTGGCCCTCCCGGGCCTAACCTCGGAGCAGGTGTCGCTCTTGAATGCCCCCCTGACAACTCAGGAAGTACAGTAGGGGGCTCGGCAGCTTCAGGCACAGCGCCTGGACCAGATGGATCCCAGGCTGAGTTCTATAAAGATTTTATAGGGGAACTGGCCGGGCCACACATAAATATGTATAACTATTCACATAGTCAGGGCTGACTACTGCCTTCATTGAGAGAAGCAAATATCTCTCATTCTTAAGAAGGGAAAAGTCCCAGAAGACTGCTCTTCATATAGACCCATATCCTTGTTAAAAATGGATTTTAAAATTCTCTCAAAAATGCTCGCATTAAGACTGGAGAGGGTTTTACCACAGGTCAACGAATAACATTAGAAGAGTGTTAAATATGATACAAGCCTGCCAGCAGGGAGCGATACCGGGAGTAGTTGTCTCCCCAGTTGTCTCCAAAGAAGGCATTCGATTGGGTAGAATGTTCATATCATTTCCATACGCAGGGACAATTTGGTGTCGGAGAGGTCTTTGTTAAATGGGTTTCAGTATTATATAATGATCCCAAAGCAGCGGTGATCACCAGCTGTTTAAGTTCGGATAGCTTTAACATTGACAGAGGCTGTCACCAGGGATGTCCTCTTTCACCATTATTATTCACGCTAGTGATTGAACCACGAGCAGAAGCTATACGAACTGACCCAAAATAACGGCTCCGAGCGTTGGATCGGGCAAGCATAAAATTACTGTCTATGCGGATGACATCCTCCTTTTCTTAAGTGATCCTTGGACATCTGTGCCCCGCTTAATTCAAGTGGTCAATTTATTTAGTATGTTGTCAGGTTCTAAAATCAATTTCCTGAAATCGGAGGCCATGCTGTTGGGAGGCCTTGCCAGCATATCCAATTTTTCCGGACAGATCTTGTTTCCCCTTTCGGTGGTCACTAGAAGGTTTTCTGTACTTCAGAACTTTTATTACCCCGGTATTTGGTCAGCTATATAAAGCCAATTATACACACTTATTAGAGAAAATAAGGCAGGACTTTCAACGCTGGGAAGATCTCCCAATATCCTGGCTGGGCAGAGTAGCCTTAGTTAAGATGAGTATTTTACCTCGTCTTTTATACTCTATGAGGATGCTCCCCTTGATGATGCCGAGACAGGCGTTGCGTAAGCTTTACGGCTGGCTCGGCTCCTTTATTTGGAATCATAGACGGCCCTTAATCAAATTAGAAAAGCTGCAGCTCCCACAAGTAAGGGGAGGACTGGACTTTCCAGATTTCAGGAGGTACCAACTGAGCTCCCTGTTATCTTATGTAGCTCATATTGAGACTTCCCAAGCAAAGTGTCCCTTCATCAATCTACTATTTATGGAGCAGATGAGAGTCATTACAGACTATTGTAAATACCCTATAATGGATAATCTGTCAAGATGAGGGTAACCTGCAAAAACCCTCCCCTTACCCCCCCATAGTGGGAACATTGGGATTTCAGCCAGGGTTGACTGATGCTACATTCAAAATTTGGGAGTCCAGTGGTATCTCCTGCTTGGGAGATGTGTTCGTGGGGGAGGTTATGATGTCCTTCGAGCAGCTGCACCAGAGGTTTGGACTGCCCAGCAAGGACCTCTTTCGGTATTTTCAAATACAAGACTTTATACAAAAGAAGACCACACTGATAGTCAATCCTTATAAATCGGAAAGTAAAAGGAGAGTGCTATGGCCGATGGGGACGCCCTCGGTCAGTGCTCTCTACCACTCACTATGCAATAAGGTACCGAAGGACATGGAACGATTGTATAAAACCTGGAATCATGAATCAGAGTTAGAAATTTCTTTAGAAATGTGGGAGGATGTCTGGGAAAATGCCAGGAAGATCTCTATCTGTAACAAAACTCAGGCTACTCAATTGAAGAGACTTCACAGGGCTCACATGGCACCTGAATGACTCACAAAGTTCAAGGCAGGAGCATCCCCAGTGTGTCCCAAATGCAAAATCCAAGTTGGCACTCTCACGCATTGTCTGTGGACATGCCGTAAGATCTGCAGGTATTGGGACAGAGTAGCGAATGCCTTGACAAAGATTTTGGGTACGGAGATTGGACTGTCTCCAGTGTCCCTACTTTTAGACTCCCCAAATTTTCCCTCTCTGGACGTATATTGGAGAAAGTTATTTACTATCCTTTCCTTTTGTGCGAGGAAAAATATTTTAGTGAATTGGATATCCGAAGTCCCCCAGGACTTTTAAATTGGCACAGGATAGTCATGGAATATATTCCCCTTGACTTCCTTACGAATATGGTGCACCACAAATAGGAATTATTTTACAGAACACAGCAGCCCTTTTTGAACTATACTGACACAGATATTTTGGCCATATTGTCCAGGGCTTTTGCTTAGCCATGGTAATGGTTCCAGCTAGCGCAGGGGGCCCGGGGAGGAGGAATTCCATATAAATATGGGTTTTGGTATGACTTGATATAAATCTATTTTGAGCATGTATCTAGTTATTTATCTACCTTTTTGTGTATTGTTAGTAATGTATGATATCCTGTTTTATGTTTTGGCCGCTTGTAGAATAGATTAATAATTAGGTTTTGTGTTTAAGTTTATATTTGTATTGTTGTTATATTGTAAATATAATACACTAGTTTGCATTTTTTTTGTAATTTTGTAAAAAATGTTAAAAATCTTCTTTCTTAATAAAAATATGTATAAAAAGAAGAATTTGGTGCAAAGGGGGACAGAGTTGCTTTAATTAAGTTTTACTGTAAGAGGTAAACTGTCCAGAGGGAGAGGTGAACAAGTGAAAAATGGCATGAATCAAGAGGCTGACCTGCAGTGAGACTAGCTGCAGAGTGACATCAAGAACCACAGCACGATACAAGCGCTCGGAATGACACTGATTGGTGAGAATGATTGATGATTATTTCTAGTCTTTCAGAGAGTTGTGAATCTGTGAAATTTCAGGCAGATTTTTGGTTAATAAGAAAATCAAGGGTTTGGGGAAATGGTAGGAAACTGGAGTTGAGGATTATCAGATCAGTCATGATCTCATTGAATGGGAGAATAAACTCAATGAGCTGAATGGCCTATGTCTTGTGGTGCTAAAAGGGTAGTAACTGCCTGATTAATATTGTGCAGCTTCATGGAAATGCGATGGAAACCCATTAGCTGTGACCTCAGCGCCCTGTGGAAGGAGTGTTTATGGTGATGGATTTTTACGTGTTGGAATATGTTAGTTATTTAAAAGAAAACTTTGTTGCTAACTTATGCCTATTGATTGAAGCTAATTTAAGTACAATGATTTCTAAGAAATTCGTAAAAATTAAAAGAACTGCAGATGCTCTAAGTCAAAAATAAAAACAAATTGCTGTAAAAGCTCAGCAGGTCTAGCAGCATCTATGGAGAGATAGCAGAGTCACCATTTCGCATTGAGTGAACCTTCCTCAGAACTGTTTCTGATTTACAGCATCTGCAGTTCTTTTGGTTTTTACATTCTAGAGGATAGTAGCACAATCTTCAGTACAGGCAGCTATCGCACTGCAATACTCAGCTCTGCGCGTGTGGTGCACAACCCAGAGGTCGCACTCGCTTCAACTCCCAGAAATTTGGGTGCATTCCATTTTGTCCTCATTATATCAATGATAATTCCAGATGGATCTCACACTGTAATGCCATCATAATTTTTACAATCTCTCCACTACAGCATCTGTGGAGAGGAATCAGAGTTAACATCTCAAGTTAAGTAAACTTTCCTCTGAACTGGCAGTGTCCCTCACCCCAAGCCCCTCCTCCTCCTTCACATAGTGGATTCGCGTAGAAACATGTGTGTAAGGTCACGAGATATTATGGGAACTTTCTAGTACCTTCACACACCATAAAGAAAGAGACAGTGAGATTTTTTTAATGCTTTCTCTTTGCAGGCTAAGTGGTTATGTTCACCACACAAGCCACAGTCATCTGGTCAGGAGCCAATTTGAGCATTTTTTAACGTTTATTCATTTTGTGGTACTGGGGTGTTGCTGGCTTCCACCATACACTGCCCGTCCCTAGTTGCCCTTGCGAAGATGGTGGTGAGCTGCCTTCTTGAAATGTTGCAGTCCACCTGCTGTGGGTTGAGCCACAATGCCATTAGGGAGAGAATTCCAGGATTTTGACCCAGTGACAATGAAAGAACACTGATTATTTCCAGCAGTCGGGATTGTGAGTGGTTTGGAGGGGATCTTGAAGGTGGTGGTGTTCCCATTGTCCTTCTAGATGGAGGTGTTAGTGGGTTTGGAAGGTTGGTGAATTTCTGCAGTATATCTTGTAAATAGTACACACTGCTTGCTACTGAGCATCAGTAGTGAAGGAAGTGGGTTGCTTTGTCCTGGGTGGTGTCAAGCTTCTTGGGTGTTGTTGGAGCTGGACTCATCCAGTCAAGTGGGGAGTGTTCCATCGCACTCCTGACTTGTACTATCCTGTAGATAGTAAACAGGATTTGAGCAGTCAGGAGGTGAGTTACTTGCTGCAGTATTCCTCGCCTCTGACCTGCTGTTGTAGTCACTGCATTTATGCGGTGAGTCCAGTTGACTTTCTGATCAATAATAACTCCCAGATTGTTAATGGTGGGGGACTCTAATGGTAATACCATTGAATGTCAAGAGATGATGGTTAGTTTGGCTCTTATTGGTGGCGGTCATAGACTGATGTTTGTGTGGCGCAAATATTACTTGCGTTTTGTCAGCCCAAGCCTGGATATTGCCCAGGTCTTGTTATATTTGGACACAAACTGCTTCAATGTCTGAGGAGTTGTGAATGGTGCTGAACATGGTGAATCTTTCCACTTTTGACCTTGTGATGGAAGGAAGGTCATCGATGAAGCAGCTGAAGATGGTTGGGCCTCGGACACTACCCTGAGGAACGCCTGCAGAAATGTGCAAGAGTTGAGATGACTGACCTCCAACATCCAGAACCATCTTCCTATGTGTCAGCTTTGACTCTAACTATCTGAGAGTTTCCCTCCTGATATCCATTGGTTCCAGTTCTGCTAGGGCTCCTTGATGCCACTCAGTCAAATGCAGTCTTGATATCGAGGGCTGTCACTCTCATCAATTCAGCTCTTTTGTCCATGTTTGAACCAAGGCTGTAATAAGGTCAGGAGTTGCCCTGGCAAAACCCAAACTGAGCATCCGTGAGCAGATTATTGCTGAGCAGGTGCTGCTTGATGGCACTGTTGACACCTTCTATGACTTTACAGACGATGGAGAGTAGACTGATTGGGCGGTAACTGGCCAGGTTAGATTTATCCTGCTTTTTTGTAGAGGACATACTTGGGTAATTTTCCATGTTGTCGAGTAGATACTAACTGTACGAGAACAGCTTGGCCAGGGGAGCGGCAAGTTCTGGAGCACAAGTCTTCAGGACTATTGCTGGAATGTTGTCAGGGCGCGTACCTTTTGCAGTATCCATTGTCTCCAACCATTTTTTAATATCACATGGAGTGAATTGAATTGGCTGAAGAATGATATCTGTAACGCTGGGGACCACTGGAGTAGGCTGAAATAGATCATCCACTTGAGTTGGACCATAGACAACTGATACAGTAAAAAGGAGACAGTGTTCCTCAATGACCGAGGGCGCTACATGAACAGCACAAACTACACAATCATGCACTTCACAATGTGCATAAGAAGTGCAAAACATGCAAGTTCCAGTGTAGTAGAAGAATGACCAATCATAGACATTTTACTAGCAGTAATTCAAAGTCAGATTTCAGATGGGAAAGAGTCTGATCATACTGTGGTAAGGGACCTGATGACTTGGGGGAAGAAACTGTTGCACAGTCTGGCCACAGAGTGACCAAATGCTCTGGTATCTTCTGCCAGATGGCAGGAGGGAGAAGAGTTTGAGTGAGGGGTTGTGTGGGGTCTTCCACAATGCTGTTAGCCTTTTGGATGCAATGTGTGGTGTAAATGTCTGTAATGGAGGGATGATAGACCCTGATGATCTGCTCACTTGGTACTTCTGGCTGAAGATTGCTTTGAAAGCTTTACCTTATCCTTTGCACTGATGTGCTGGACTCTTCCATCATTCTCTTCCTCCTCTCGTAAGTTGTTTAATCGTCCACCACCATTCACTACTTGATGTGGCTGGATTAAAGAGCTTAGATCTGATCCATTGGATGTGGGCTCGCTTAGCTCTATCACTTGCTGCTTATGCTGTTTGGCGAGGAAGTAATCCTGTTCGGTGGCTTTACCAGGTTGACACTTCATTTTCAGGTGTGTCTGGTGCTGCTCCTGGCATGCACTCCTGGATTCACCGTTGAACCAGGGTTGATCCCTGGCTTGATGCTAATGGTTGAGTGGGGGGGTTGAGCTGGGCCATGAAGTTACAGATTGTGCTGGAGTACAATTCTGCTGCTGTTAATGGCCCATAGAATCTCATGGATGCCCAGACTTGAGTTGCTAGATCTGTTTGAAGTCTGTCCAATTTAACGTGGTGTTAGTGCCAAATAGCATGATGGATATTATTCTCAATGTGAAGCTGGTACTTTGTGCCCTCAAGGACTTTGCAGTGGTCATTCTTGCTGAAACTGTCATGGACAGATGCATCTGCAACTGGAAGATTGGTTATGATGAGGTAAAGTATGTTTTTTCCCTCTTGTTGGTTCCCTCACTACCTGCCGCAGACCCAGTCTAGCAGCTATGCCCTTTAGGACCTGACTAACTCGATCAGTAGTACTGCTGCCAAGCCACTCCTGGTGCTGAGCATTGTCGATTGTTGGAATACAACCCCATCTGGGGCATGAATGTCCCTCAGGGAGGGAAATTCACCAATCATACCTGGTCTGGCCTACATGTGACTCCAGAGCCACGGCAATGTGGTTGACTCTCAACTGCCCTCTGAATTGCGCTCAGTTCAAGGGCAACTGGCCAGCCAACAATGTCCCACCATTGAATTAAAAAAGAAAGCATGGTCACCTCCCTCTGCAATATATTAAAGTTTTATTTACTTCATGTCCATGTAAGGCATGAGAATGTTGGAAATATTTGTTTTGCTTGTTGCCTTGTATCAGGTTCTTTGTGGTGCGGGAACCAGTCTCTGTTGAATGTATCCCCACTAATTTTCTTGAACGGCATGTAATGGGAACTAACAAGGGAGCAAGCTATCCTCGATCAGGTCTTGTGTAATGAGACAGGAATAATTCATGATGTCATCGTTAGGGATCCTCTTGGAAGGAGCGATCACAGTATGGTTGAATTTAGAATATAGATGGAAACTGCAAAGACAAAATCCAATACCAGGGCCCTGTGCTTAAATAACGGAGTCTACATTAAGATGAGGGAAGAGTTAGCTAAAGTAGACTGGAAGCAAAGACTTTATGTTGGAACAGTTGTTGAAGAGTGGAGGACTTTCCAAGCAATTTTCCAAAGTGCTCAGCAGAAGTATATACCAGTGAAAATGAGGGAATGTAGGAAAGGGTGTAATCAGCCATGGATGTGTCAGGAAATAAGGGAGGCTATCAAATTGAAAGAGAAGACATATTGAGTGGCCAAGATCGGCAGGAAGCTAGAAGATTAGGGAAGCTTTAAAGGTCAACAGAAAGCCACAAAAAGAGCTATAAAGAGAGGTAAGATAGATAATGAGAAATTAGCTATCTAAAGACAGATAGCAAACCTTATCTATAAATATATCAAACAGAAAAAGAGTGGCTAAAGTAAACATTGGTCCTTTAGGGGATGAGAACGGAGAATTAATAATGGCATATGAGGAAATGACCGAGGCATTTAATAAGGATGTTGTGTCGGTCTTCACAGTGGAGGACACTAATAACATGCCAGTATTGACAAAGAGACAAAGGTGGGTGAGGACCTGGGAACAATCATCATCATGGAAGAGGTAGTGTTGGGCAAGCTAATGGAGCTAAGGGTAGACAAGTCTCCTGGCCCTGATGGAATGCATCCCAGGTTGCTAAAAGAGATGGCAGGAGAAATAGCAAATGTACTTTTGGTAATTTTCCCAAATTTGCTGGACTCTAGGGCAGTTCCAGCAGATTGGTAAACAGCAAATGTGGCATTCCTGTTTAAAACGGGAGGTATACAAAAGATGAGGAATTATAGACCAGTTAGATAACCTCTGTAGTGGGGAAAATGCTTGAGTCTATTATCAAGGAAGAAATAGCAAGGCATCTAGATAGAAATTGTTCCATTAGGCAGACGCAGCATGGGTTCATGAAGGCCAGGTCATGCTTAACAAATCTCTTCAAATTCTATGAAGACATTACAAACACAGTGCACAACAGGGATCCAGAAGATTTGTGTACCTAGATTTCCAAAAGGCATTCGACAAAGTGCCACACAAAAGGCTGCTGCATAAGATAAAGATGGATGGTGTTACAGATAATGCATTAACATGGATAGAGAATTGGTGAACAGATGGGAAGCAAAGAGTGGACATAAATGAGTGCTATTCTGGTTGGAGATTAGTAACGAGTGATGTGCCACAGGGATCAGTGTTTGGTCCGCAATTATTCACAAATTATATCAATGATTTGGAGTTGGGGACCGCGTGTAGTATGTCAAAGTTTGCAGAAGTCATCAAGATGAGTGGTAGAGCAAAGTGTACAGAGGACTATGAAACTTTGCAAAGGGACCTAGATAGTTTAAGGGAATGGGCAAAGGTCTGGCAGTTAGAATACAATGTAAATCAGGTTTACTCCACAGTTTATGCAAGATTTATGTCCGTCTTTATTATCATTTTAAGTAGGTAATATTTTTATCACTAAGTATGTAAGTTAGCTCAGTGAGCTGGAAGGTTTGTTTTCAGATGTTTCATCATCATAACTAGGTCACACCATCAGTGAGAGTCTCCGGTGAAGCGCCGGTGGTATGTCCCACATTTCTAATTATAGTTCTTGGTTTCTTAAGATGGGTGATGTCATTTCCAGTTGTTTTTTTCAAGGGATCTAAATCGATGTGTTTATTGATGGAGTTCTGGTTCGAATGCCATGCCGCTAATGTGCTGAAAACCTTGCAAAACATAAGGATAGATAAGTCCCCTGGGCCAGAGGGGATATACCCAAAGTTGCTACAGGTAGTGAGGGAAGTGATTGCTGCACCTTTGGCAATGATCTTTGTGTCCTCACTGTCTCCTGGAGTAGTGCCAAATGATTGACGTTTGGCAAATGTTATTCCCTTGTTCAAGAAAGGGAATAGGGATAATCCTAGGAATTACAGACTAGTCAGTCTTACATCAGTGATGGGCAAAATATTGGAGAAGTTTCAGAGAGACAGGATTTATGATTACTAGGAAAACCATGGTTTGATTCGAGATAGTCAGCGTGGCTTTGTAAGGGGCAGGTCATGCCTCACAAATCTTATTGAATTCTTTGAGGATGTGACAAAACATGTTGATGAAGGTAGAGCAGTGGATGTGGTGTACATAGATTTTAGCAAAGCATTTGATAACGCTCCCCATGGTAGGCTCATACAGAAAGTAAGGAAACATGGAATATACAGAAATCTGTCTGTCTGGATACAAAATTGGCTGGCCCAAAGAAGACAGAGGGTCGTGGTAGAAAGTATTCAGCCTGAAGCTCGGTGACCAGTAGTGTTCTGCAAGGATCAATTCTGGGACCTCTGCTCTTTGTGATTTTTATAAATGATTTGAATGAGGAAGTGGAAGGGTGGGTTTGTAAGTTTGCCAGTGACACGAAGGTTGGGAGAGTTGTGGATAGTGTGGAGAGCTGTTGTAGGTTGCAATGGGAAATTGACAGGATGCAGAACTGTGCTGAGAAGTGGCAGGTGGAGGTCAACCTGTAAAAGTGGGAAGTGATTCGCTTTGGAAGGTTGAATTTGAATGCAGAATACAAGGTTAAAGGCAGAACTCTTGGCAGGGTAGAGGAACAAAGGAATCTGGGAGGCCATGTCCATAGATCCCTGAAAGTTGACACCCAGGTTGATAGGGTTGTTGAGAGGGTGCATGGTGTGTTGGCTTTCATTAGCAGTAGGATTGAGTTTAAGAGCCGCGAGGTTATGCTGCAGCTCTACAGAGTCCTGGTTAGACCACACATGGAATATTGTGTTCAGTTCTAGTTGCCTCATCATAGGAAACATGAGAAAGCTTTAGAGAGAGTGTAGAGAAGATATACCAGGATGCTGCTTAGACTGGACGACATCTCTTGCGAAGAAAGGTTGAGGGAGCTAGGGTTTTTCTCATTGGAGCGAAGAAGGATGAGAGGTGACTTGATCGAGGTGTACAAGTTGTTAAAGGCATAGGTAGAGTGGATAGCCAGGGACGTTTTAATGATGAAGGGACATAATTTTAAGGCAATTGGAGAAAGATTTAGTGGAGATGTCAGAGGAAGGTTCTTTCCTCCAAGTGGTGGGTCTGTTGAATGCACTGGTACTAGAGTCAAATACATTGTGGACGTTTAAGTGACTCTTGGATAGACACATGGAAGTTAATACAATGAAGGGGATGCAGGTTAGTCTGACTTTAGAACAGGATAAAATGCTGGCACAATATCAAAGGCCGAAGGATCTCTACTGTGCTGTACTCTTCTATGTTCAATGAAGTGGTGTCTTCCAAATTATCTACAAATATTACAAATGGGTTATATAATAGCTCAGTAAACCCAAATTATTGAGCTAGTGAGGCATCAGAGATGACAGCACATTCATGGCTTATTTGCTCGAGCAAAGATAGCCTGAAAGGGTTTCCCTTGATCTTGTTTGTGCTCCATACACACGTCAACACATCCCGTGTCACGGAGAGTAGCCATGTATGGTTCAGGTGGCCATTTTGTATTCTTCAACAATCCAGCAGCAACAATCTTCCTTAGAACTTCCAGGCTTAAGGTGGTGACCATCCGTCCCCCTGTCAAATAAAGGATAAATACTCAATTTTCTGATAGGTTGTTTCTTGGAATTTAGGTGAAGAAGAATCTCAGTATCAAGACCTTCTAGTGAAAAAGCAACCACACTAGTGGAATCAAAATGCTGTGGATTTTCCTAACTCACCTGGGCTTTTGTTCCCTGACCATCAAAAGTGGATGCGCCCTGAAACAAGGAGGGCCAATCAGAAGGCTTCCAGCAAGGGAGGTGCAGCAGGTTGTAAGGGAAGGTAAGCAAAAGAGAGAGGGATTCAATATGGAGATTCCTCTCTGCAAATGTGTCAAAATCTGATGAAAAAAAGATTCAGCAAACAGGCCATCAGTGATGAGTAGAAGATGGGGGAGGTTGGAGTGTCCTTCCAAGATGGCTCATGGCTGCTCCTGTACTCAGGGAGTAGGGGGAAGTGTCTGGGAGAGACCACCCTGGATTGCTGACCCATTGGATGACCACCTCCAGGCTGCTAAACTGACTCCTGCTAGAAAGTTGCTTCCTTGAACTGGCTACTGTTAATGAGCTACCCACATGTGAAAGAGTGGCCCAGAGGCTGAATTGGCATGTCAGCCAGTAAGATAATTTATAGCTATTGCCCTCATTCCCTCTGGGGTGGTGGGGTGGGGAGCAAATATTCTGCCTTCTGGCTTGATTATTAAACTCTGGAAGAGTCAGGATTGTGATCAGAAGGGTGTGGGATGTTGGGGCTGGGGAAGTACTGGCCTTTGGGTATGTGCCACCTGTAGTCCCTCCCTACCAGCTCATTGGAATAAGTTCACTGTGCATGTGCACGCTGACACCTCAGAATTCAGGAGATTTCAATAAGTCAAGCAGCTTTCAACAGATTGCTACTGGTTCAGAAACCTGAGACGTTCCTTCAGTGGAGCGCGGTATTTCAGCTCGCAGTTTTAAATGATGATCATGGGTCAGCTTCTGGCAATCTGCATTCAGACACTGGAAGACCTCTGGGCAGGAGATTCCAATTACCACCAAAAAAGGAGACCCTTGAGCTTTTTGGCACATTGCCACCCAGTAACTAAATGTTATCTCCTCAGTCAGGCAGACTTGGAAATAATTCCTGCTAATTACACCAACTTCCAGCTGCATGTGTTATGAAGAAGTTAAGAAAAAACGAGTGAGAGTAGATCCAAAGTATTCAAAATCACAATGGGTCTGGTCAGAGTAAACAGGGAGAAAAAGGTTTCCATTTGTGAAAAGATCGAGAATGAGAGGGCACCAATTGAAAGCAGTTGGCAAAAGAAGCAAAAATGACACTAGTATAAACATTTTCCATACAACGAGTAGTTAGGGTCTGGGTCAGAGTCTGAGAGTGCAGTGGACTTATACCAAGGTGTTCAAAACAAAAATGAAACAGTCACTGGAAAGGTAGAGTGTGCAGGGTTAAAGGGAGAAGGCAAGGGAGGAGCCCAAAATAAAATGTTCATTTGGAGGGTGAGTGGAATGGGCTGAATAGCCTCCTATTGTGCTGTAATAATTCTGAGAGGTCCCGACATTTGCTTTAACCAGGTATCACCTGAACAGGTTGTCATGGAAGCATGTGGTTTAAAAAACAAGAAAGCTGCAGGGAGTGCTGCCAGGACTGCACAGTTTACAGCACATTGGTGTGAATATTCCCGAGAGTGGCACCCACTGTCAGGATTTTCACTTCCATTAATACTGTGCTCTGTATTTCTAGCTGGGAATTCTGATCCCAGCTCCACAGACAGGTAAGGCGTAGCTGAAATGAACACAGTCCCCCCCACCCTATAGGGCGGGATAGTCAAGGAAGGAGTCAAACCATGTCCCATTTTTCTGCAGTCAGTTGCTATAGTCTGAGTGTGGGTTTAATTCCTGCAAAGGATGAGGATACCACGAAGGATACTCCTCTCATTCCCTCTCCTCCCCGAGGCATAGTGTCCCTCAGGTTAAATTACCATCAGTCATCTCTTTCTCTGTAATAATAAAGCAGCTCTGTGGTCCTCTAGGACTAGAGTGACTTCTGAGAATTAAGTATCCAGCTTTGAGAGCTGCTGTTAAAGGGTTAAGTATGTGAGATGAATTGAAGGTGAGGTTGGCAGTTGAGATTCGTGAATCCAATACGAAGAGCTATGCAGTAAAGTCACCAATATTCCTCCCAAAACATGCAGCTGCGACAGATTAGGCAAAAATAACAGCTGTATACGAAAGATGTTGAGTAGATAATACAATTGGCAATTATGGAAGATTCAAGAAAGAATTGGAAAAGAACACTCATAGAGAAACAGAAAAAGGAGAAAGTGTAAAGGCTACATCTTTTTATTTCCTTTAGTTTTGGACACTGGACTAAAAATGAAGGTTGTCTGTGCAGCATGTAGCTCAAAAACAAGAAAGCTGTAACAAGTGCAGCCAGGGCTCTACAATTAACTATAATATGGAAGATTCAGGGAGGAATTGGAAAAGAATACAGATAGAGAGACCTAAACAAGAAATTAAATTGCATAAAGACCCCATCCTATTATTTCCTTTAATTGTGGACTCTGGACTAAAAAGGAAGATCCTACTTTAAAGAAGACAGTTGTGACAAAGCTGATCTTTTAACAAGGTTATGTTCTCGTTGGCTTTTTTTTCCCCAGAGAAGCCGTAAAAGCAGCAATTCCAAAAGGTCTGGTTTTAACTACTTGAGAATGCTTTCAAGCTTTTGAAAATAAACACATCTCCAATGAAAGGGGAGTGGTCAGTTCTCCCAGCTCTGCTTTGCTCTGCTTTGATTTGGTTTTAGCAGCCTGGCTGTTCACTGAAAGCAGTCAGTCAGTTTTGCGGCTGCTGGTCCAAGTAACAGCTACATGGAAGGTGTTCCAAGCTGGATCTCTCTCTCCTATAAGGCAGTGTTTGATTTTACATTTTTTGCCCACGGGTGTTTATAGGGATTGTTGGGAGTATTTGAAATTGCGTCATTAAGTTGGGATAATCTGTTGAGTTTTCGGATAGACTAAGTTCTTCTGTATTCAGTCTCTTTTGTTTGCCTTTCATTTGGTAATCTTGCAAATAAATTATTTTGTTTAAAACTAAGTGGTTGGGCCAGTTGCATCACTCCTGGAATATCCACATTACACCTGCTTAAAACAACTCGCAAAGTTAGGGTCCAGCCTACTTTCTTGAAATGTTTTGAGGGGGTCCGGCCTAGTCCAGAACACAGCACAAAGAGATGGTTTATAAAATCCAGTTTTCTGGAATACACTGTGTATTCCACATGATGTTGGAACATTGAGAGCTAAAGCAGACATCACAGAGCAAATGAGTTCTGAACAAAAGCAAACTATCTTGACAATGATGCTCTGATTGGTTCCCGACCAGATAACCATGTCGTGTGTGGGGAACAGAACCACCTGGCCAGCAAAGAGAAAGCATCAAAAAAATCTCACGGTCTCTCTCACCTGCATGAAGGTAATAGAAAGTTCCGAATAATAGCTAGCGGCTTCCATATACCTTTATGTGTGAATCCCCTGTTAAAGAAGGAATAAAATATCTTCAAGAACAGTGAAAGGACAAATTCCAGGAATAGTGGGGTTTGATTTCCAGCAAACTACCCCGGTCAGTCATGACAATGGGCACAGGCATTACAGGCTGAGGTCTTCCTTCTCTAAGTATTGTAGATACTGTACTATTGACTGATTCTATAATTATTGGACTTGTCTTGGACTTTTAAAAAATCTCCTGCCTCTCGAGGAAAATCTGGCTGCTGGTCAAGGTGGTGAGGGGGAGATCTGGATGGAAAAAGGGGTGTTGTAGAAGAGTCACTATAAATAATCCTTCTGTCCCTGATTGTTCTACACAAAGCACACAAGTGGTCAGGGCCATGTTTAGCTAGTATAGTTCTCTCTAAACTTAAGTAAATCAGCGTTTGACTACCAGGCTAATCAGTGACATGTCAATCAAGGGAGATTAGTTGATATGTGACCCCACCATTCCATCCTGACTGCACCATTTCCCTTGAGGTTTAGGATTTTTCAGAATTGACCAGCACAACACTCTACCTGGTTTCATAACTCGGTAAATCTCTCTGCATCCAGATTTCAGATCAGGCCAGAAGTAATAACAGTTGCAGTGAAATACTCTGTCCACCACGTTGTCTTCCAGAGGGATATGTTCCACACTGCCGTGAAACAATGTCACCTTCCCGGTCTGAATATCAGGTTGCAACCTCCTGCTGGCTGCACGGTACATGTCTTCAGAGTAATCCAGCCCATAGAGCTTGCCCTTCGGCAGCGTAAGGCGTTTAGCAGCTTCCTGCAGACCGAGCCCTGGTCCAAAGCCTAGTTCCAGCACCAAACTCTCAGGCTGAATGTCACACAGTTTGACAGCATTCACTTCCACCAATTTACCCTTCCCCTCTCAGAACTTTTTCACCATCCATCCCCAGGGACCCTGCGCTGGTTTGCTCAGTTGTTTGGTGAGGTGATCGAAAAGCATTGCTGCTGCTCACAGAGCTGTGAAAAGTTCCCCTTCCTGTTGCACAACGTGGAACCTCAGCCTTGCTGGATGATTGACAGCTTGGATGACGATACACTGTGATCCCAGCATCAGTTTACAAACAGACTGAGCCAGTCAGCTGGGCTGAGAGTGTGTACGTTAAACTGTTGTTGTTCAGTGACAGTGCTGAGCAAACAGACTGAAAGCAGCCAGAGCACAGAGAGACTCAGAGAAAGGGCGTGGGGTAATGTTCTGAACAGCTCTGCTCCAACTCCTGGGCAGCTCAGCATCTCTACTGGAGTTAAACATTGTTCTCACTGCAGCTCACAACAACAGAAAGCAGACTGGTTCCCGTACTGTAAAGGGCCTGATATAAGGCAACAAGCAAAACAACTATTTCCTACCTTCCTATGCCTTGTAGATATGAGCAGTAAGCAAAACTTTAACGTATTGCAGAGGGAGGTGGTCATGCATTTTCTTTTTATTTACTCTCGGGTTGAGGACATTATTGGCTGGCCAGTATTTATCGACCATCCCTCGTTGCCCTTGAACTGACCATATTTCTGTGGCTCTGGAGTCACATATAGGCCAGATCACTTATGGACAGCAGATTTACCTCCCAGAAAGTCATTCGTGAGCCAGATGTGGTTTTCTTACAATCAGCAACGGTTTCATTACCATCAGTTGTTTCATCACTCCAGATTTTTCAAATTGAATGTAAATTTCACCAGCTGCCATGGCAGGATTTGAATGCACATCCTCAGAACATTAGCTGAGTTTCACGATTAATCGTCTAATAATAATTGTCTAACCACTCAGCCATCACCTCCCCTGATAGGGCAGACAGCATTCAGCATTGTATAGTGAATTCACTGAATGGTTAAACACAGGAGACAACCGCTTGGCCTGTTCTATCTGTTCTGCCTCTCTGAAGGATCAATTCACCCAGTGTTTTCTCCCTTTCTCTGTTAATTTCACATCATGATGTTATTTCTCTTTGAAGGACTTACTTGGCAGTGTCTCAATCCCACACACAGGCACTGCTTTCCAGATCCTGACCACTCTCTGAGGATAAAGGTTCTCCTCATATCACCATCACTTCTTTCCCAGATTACTTCCAATCTGGGTCGTCTGGGTCTTGATACCTCCAGAAATGGGAACAGTTTCTTCCTGTCCACTCTGTCCAAACACAATTATTTTGAACGTTTATATCAAATCTCTGCTCAACCTGTATTCACCGAGGCCAGTTCTAAATTCTCCAATCTACCCAAAGAACTGAAGTTCCTCATCCCTGGAAAAGATCGAGAATCGAGAATGGGAGGGCACCAATAGAAAATAGTTGGCAAAATAAGAAAAAAATGAGATGAGAAACCATGCAGTGAGCATTTAGGGTCTGGGCGACAGTGTCTGAAAGTGTGTGTGTGTGTGTGTGTGTGGCGGGGTGGGGGAGGCAGTTTCAACCAAGACTTTCAAAAGGAAATTGAGATAGTTGCTGGAAAAGGCAGAGTGTGCAGGGGATGAAGCACTGAGGATAGTAAGGCCACAAAATGTACTCTGGGTGGGAGATTTTAATGCTCACCACCAGGTGTGGCTTGCCAGCAGTACTACTGATCGAGTTAGTCAGGTCCTAAAGGGCATAGCTGCTAGACTGGGTCTGCGGCAGGTAGTGAGGGAACCAACAAGAGGGAAAAAACATACTTTACCTCTTCGTTACCAATCTTCCGGATGCAGATGCATCTGTCCATGACAATTTCAGCAAGAATGACCACTGCAAAGTCCTTGAGGGCACAAAGTACCAGCTTCACATTGAGAATAACATCCATCATGCTATTTGGCACTAACACCACGCTAAATTGGACAGACTTCAAACAGATCTAGCAACTCAAGTCTGGGCATCCATGAGATTCTATGGACCATTAACAGCAGCAGAATTGTACTCCAGCACAATCTGTAACTTCATGGCCCAGCTCAACCCCCCCACTCAACCATTAGCATCAAGCCAGGGATCAACCCTGGTTCAACAGTGAATGCCAGGAGCAGCACCAGACACACCTGAAAATGAAGTGTCAACCTGGTAAAGCCACCGAACAGGATTACTTCCTCGCCAAACAGCATAAGCAGCAAGTGATAGAGCTAAGCGAGCCCACATCCAATGGATCAGATCTAAGCTCTTCAGTCCAGCCACATCAAGTAGTGAATGGTGGTGGAGGATTAAACAACTTACTAGAGGAGGAAGAGAATGATGGAAGAGTCCAGCACATCAGTGCAAAGGATAAGGTAAAGCTTTCAAAGCAATCTTCAGCCAGAAGTACCAAGTGAGCAGATCATCAGGGTCTATCATCCCTCCATTACAGACATTTACACCACACATTGCATCCAAAAGGCTAACAGCATTGTGGAAGACCCCACACAACCCCTCACTCATACTCTTCTCCCTCCTGCCATCTGGCAGAAGATACCAGAGCATTTGGTCACTCTGTGGCCAGACTGTGCAACAGTTTCTTCCCCCAAGTCATCAGGTCCCTTACCACAGTATGATCGGACTCTTTCCCATCTGAAATCTGACTTTGAATTGCTGCTAGTAAAATGTCTATGATTGGTCATTCTTCTACTATACTGTAACTTGCATGTTTTGCACTTCTTATGCATTTTATGAAGTGTATGATTGTGTAGTTTGTGCTGTTCATGTAGCGCCCTCGGTCCTTGAGGAACTCTGTCTCCTTTTTACTGTATCAGTTGTCTATGGTCCAACTCAAGTGGATGATCCATTTCAGCCTACTCCAGTGGTCCCCAGCGTTACAGATACCATTCTTCAGCCAATTCAATTCACTCCATGTGATATTAAGAAATGGTTGGAGGCAATGGATACTGCAAAAGGTACGCGCCCTGACAACATTCCAGCAATAGTCCTGAAGACTTGTGCTCCAGAACTTGCCGCTCCCCTGGCCAAGCTGTTCTCGTACAGTTAGTATCTACTCGACAACATGGAAAATTACCCAAGTATGTCCTCTACAAAAAAGCAGGATAAATCTAACCTGGCCAGTTACCGCCCAATCAGTCTACTCTCCATCGTCTGTAAAGTCATAGAAGGTGTCAACAGTGCCATCAAGCAGCACCTGCTCAGCAATAATCTGCTCAGGGATGCTCAGTTTGGGTTTTGCCAGGGCAACTCCTGACCTTATTACAGCCTTGGTTCAAACATGGACAAAAGAGCGGAATTGATGAGAGTGACAGCCCTTGATATCAAGACTGCATTTGACTGAGTGGCATCAAGGAGCCCTAGCAGAACTGGAACCAATGGATATCAGGAGGGAAACTCTCAGAAAGTTAGAGTCAAAGCTGACACATAGGAAGATGATTCTGGATGTTGGAGGTGAGTCATCTCAACTCTTGCACATTTCTGCAGGAGTTCCTCAGGGTAGTGTCCGAGGCCCAACCATCTTCAGCTGCTTCATCGATGACCTTCCTTCCATCACAAGGTCAAAAGTGGAAAGATTCATCATGTTCAGCACCATTCACAACTCCGCAGACATTGAAGCAGTTTGTGTCCAAATATAACAAGACTTGGGCAATATCCAGGTTTGGGCTGACAAAACGCAAGTAATATTTGCGCCACACAAACATCAGTCTATGACCGCCACCAATAAGAGCCAAACTAACCATCATCTCTTGACATTCAATGTTATTACTATTAGAATCCCCCACTATTAACATTCTGGGAGTTATTATTGATCAGAAAGTCAACTGGACTCACCGCATAAATGCAGTGACTACAACAGCAGGTCAGAGGCTAGGAATACTGCAGCAAGTAACTCACCTCCTGACTGCTCAAATCCTGTTTACTATCTACAAGGCACAAGTCAGGAGTGTGATGGAACACTCCCCACTTGCCTGGATGAGTCCAGCTCCAAAAACACTCAAGAAGCTGACACCACCCAGGACAAAGCTACCCACTTCCTTCACTACTGATGCTCAGTCGCAAGCAGTGTGTACTATTTACAAGATGTACTGCAGAAATTCACCAACCTTCCAAACCCACTAACACCTCCATCTAGAAGGACAATGGGATCACCACCACCTTCAAGATCCCCTCCAAGCCACTCACAATCCCGACTGCTGGAAATAATCAGTGTTCTTTCATTGTCACTGGGTCAAAATCCTGGAATTCTCTCCCTAATGGCATTGTGGCTCAACCCACAGCAGGTGGACTGCAACATTTCAAGAAGGCAGCTCACCACCATCTTCTCAAGGGCAATTAGGGACGGGCAGTGTATGGTGGAAGCCAGCAACACCCCAATACCACAAAATGAATAAATGTTAAAAAATGCTCAAATTGGCTCCTGACCAGATGACTGTGGCTTGTGTGGAGAACATAACCACTTAGCCTGCAAAGAGAAAGCATTAAAAAAATCTCACTGTCACTTTCTTTATGGTGCGTGAAGATAATATCTCGTGATCTTACACACATGTTTCTACACGATTCCACTATGTGAGGGGCTTGGGGTGTGGGACACGGCCAGTTCAGAGGAAAGGTCACTCGACTTGAGATGTTAACTCTGATTCCTCTCCACAGATGCTGTAATGCAGAGATTGTAAAAATTATGATGGCATTACAGTGTGAGATACATCTGGAATTATCATTGATTCCAAATAAAGGAGCCGAGCCAGCCGTAAAACTTACGCAACGCCTGTCTCGGCATCATCAAGGGGAGCATCCTCATAGAGTATAAAAGACGAGGTAAAATACTCATCTTAACTAAGGCTACTCTGCCCAGCCAGGATATTGGGAGATCTTCCCAGCGTTGAAAGTCCTGCCTTATTTTCTCTAATAAGTGTGTATAATTGGCTTTATATAGCTGACCAAATACCAGGGTAATAAAAGTTCCGAAGTACAGAAAACCTTCTAGTGACTACCGAAAGGGGAAACAAGATCCGTCCGGAAAAATTGGATATGCTGGCAAGGCCTCCCAATGGCATGGCCTCCGATTTCAGGAAATTGATTTTAGAACCTGACAACATACCAAATAAATTGACCATTTGAATTAAGCGGGGCACAGATGTCCAAGGATCACTTAAGAAAAGGAGGATGTCATCCGCATAGACAGTAATTTTATGCTTGCCCGATCCAACGCTCGGAGCCGTTATATTAAGGTCAGTTCGTATAGCTTCTGCTCGTGGTTCAATCACTAGCGTGAATAATAATGGTGAAAGAGGACATCCCTGGTGACAGCCTCTGCCAATGTTAAAGCTATCCGAACTTAAACAGCTGCTGATCACCGCTGCTTTGGGATCATTATATAATACTGAAACCCATTTAACAAAGACCTCTCCGACACCAAATTGTCCCTGCGTATGGAAATGAAATGAACATTCTACCCAATCGAATGCCTTCTTTGGAGACAACTGGGGAGACAACTACTCCCGGTATCGCTCCCTGCTGGCAGGCATGTATCATATTTAACACTCTTCTAATGTTATTAGTTGACCTGTGACCCTTTATAAACCCCATCTGATCCTCTTTTATAATGAATGGTAAAACCCTCTCCAGTCTTAATGCGAGCGTTTTTGAGAGAATTTTAAAATCCATTTTTAACAAGGATATGGGTCTATATGAAGAGCAGTCTTCTGGGACCTTTCCCTTCTTAAGTATGAGAGATATTTGCTTCTCTCAATGAAGGCAGTAGGCAGCCCTGACTATGTGAATAGTTATACATATTTATGTGTGGCCCGGCCAGTTCCCCTATAAATTCTTTATAGAACTCAGCCTGGGATCCATCTGGTCCAGGCGCCTTGCCTGAAGCTGCCTAGCCGCCTACTGTACTTCCTGGGTTGTCAGGGGGGCATTCAAGAGCGACACCTGCTCCGAGGTTAGGCCCGGGAGGGCCAGATTTCTAAAGAAAGATTCCATCTTCCCAGTTCTATCCTCACAGTCCTGTGATTTATACAATTCAAAATAGAACTTTCTAAAGGCTGTATTAATCTTTTTATGATTACAAGTCAGGGTACCAGCACTCTCTCTGATAGATGTAATGGCTTGGGGAGCCTTTTCCTTTCTGGCAAGGTGCGCTAGATACCTGCCAGGCTTGTCACTGTATTCAAATAATCGCTGCTTCGCAAATAATATCTCAATCTTTGCTGTTTGAATAACTGCGGTATTCAAGGCTGCCCTAAGTGCTGTGATCCTCTGTCGCTTAGTAATGGAGGGCCTATCAGCACACGCAGTTACAGCTGCCTTCAGGCGAGCTTCCAGCAGACGCTGTTGATCTCCCTTTTGTCTTTTCCGGGACACAGAATATGAAATAACCAAGTCTTGCGCGTATGTCTTAGTGGTCTCCCACATTGTCAAAGGGGTACTGGCCGTGCCTGAGTTGGTATCCCAGAAAGTTTTAAATTCCTGCGAAAAATATTTTATAAACTTGCTATCCTTCAATAAGAAAGGGTCCATACGCCAATGTGGGGGACTTATCCCATCATCACTAGTCGTAACTTCCATCTATACTGCGGCGTGATCAGAAATAGTTATATTACCTATTTTACAAGACAGTATCGATTTAAAAGGGTCGAGGGAACAAAAAACATATCGATTCTGGTATGACAATTGTGTGGGTTAGAGTAGAAAGTAAAATCTCTACCCTCAGGGTGGAGGCACCTCCACACATCTACCAGCCCAGCTCCCTGTTCAGATCCACCAATTGCTAAGATCTCAGAGATATGCCTGCAGAGCTCCTAGGTATCCTGTCCACCTCTGGGTCAATAACACAATTAAAATCTCCCCCCATCAACTTAGATCAGGCTCGTCTCTGCTGCTCAATGATGGTTATGGATCAGCTTCTGGCAATCTGTATCCAGACAATGGAAGATCTCTGGGCAAGAGATTACCAATTAACCCCCCAGTCCTCCCAAAATACAGACCATTGAGCTTCTTAGCAGATTGTCACCCCGTAACGAAAAGCTCCTCAGTCAGACAGACTTGTAAACAATTCTTGGTAATGACACCCACTTCTCGTTGCACATGTACACTTGCTGCAATCAAGAAGTTATGAAGATCAAGCCGAGAGGTCAGGACTGACTTTCTTGAAGAGAAATGATTCAATCAAAGTACTGGAAATCACAATGGATGTGGTCAGAGTAAATAGGGAGAAAATGTTCCCATTTGCGAAAATATCGAGAACGAGAAGGCACTGATGGTTTGTAATTGGCAAAAGAAGCAAAAATGACATGAGAAAACCTTTTCCATGCAGCGAATGACTCCAGGAATCGTGGGGTCTGATTTCCAGAGCAGTACCCCAGTGAATTGTAACAATGGGCACAGGCATTACAGGCTGAGCTCCTCCTCTTATGTTGTACTATTGACTATATTGTTGTAATTATTGACTGATTACATAATTATTGGCATGGCTTGTATTTTTAAAAATGCTTTTCCTTGACCAGAGAATCTGTGGCTGCTGGTCAGGATGGTGAGGGAGTTATATGGATGGGGTAAGGAGAGGTTACAGGAGAGTGTCCATTAATGCACCGGTCCCTCATAGTTCCAGAAAAAAACCCACATACGTCGTTTAGCTATTGTAGTCTCTCTAAGGTTAAGTAAATCAACGTTTGACTACAAGGCTAATCAGTGACATGTCAATCAAGGGAGATTAGTTGATATGTGACCCCACCATTCCATCCTGACTGCACCATTTCCCTTGAGCTTTGGGATATTTCAGAATTGACCAGCTCAACACTCTACCTGGTTTCATAACTCGGTATATCTCTCTGCATCCAGATTGCAGATCAGGCCAGTAATAGTAACAGTTGCAGTGAAATACTCTGTCCACCACGTTGTCTTCCAGAGGGATGGTTTGTGTTGGTTTGCTCAGTTGTTTGGTGAGGTGATCGAAAAGCATTGCTGCTGCTCACAGAGCTGTGAAAAGTTCCCCTTCCTGTTGCACATCGTGGAACCTCAGCCTTGATGGATGATTGACACAACACCAGGTTAGTCCAACAGGTTTAATTGGAAGCTCACTAGACCTTTTGGACTATAACCTGGTGTTGTGTGATTTTTAACTTTCTACACCCCAGTCCAACACCAGCATCTCCAAATCATGGATGATTGACAGCTTGGATGACGATACACTGTGATCCCAGCATCAGTTTACAAACAGACTGAGCCAGTCAGCTGGGCTGAGAGTGTGTACACTAAACTGTTGTTGTTCAGTGACAGTGCTGAGCAAACAGACTGAAAGCAGCCAGAGCACAGCGAGACTCAGAGAAAGGAAGGTTGGGGGGGAATGTTCTGAACAGCTCTGCTCCAACTCTTGGGCAGCTCAACATCTCTGTTAGACACATTGCTCTCACTTGGCGAAAGTGAGTACTGCAGATGCTGGAGATTAGAGTCAATAGTATGGTGCTGGAAAAGCACAGCAGGTCAGGCAGCATCCGAAGAGCAGGAATATCGATGTTTTGGGCAAAAGCACCATACTCTTGATTCACATTGTTCTCACTGCAGCTCACAGCAGCAGAACCCAGACTGGTTTCCATACCAAAAGGGCCTCTTACAAGGCAACAAGTAAAACAAATACTTCCAACATGCCCTGTAGGGACAGGAAGGATACGAAACCTCAACAGATTGCAAATGGTGGGAGGTCGCAGCCCATACTCTTTAAATTCACCAGTGGGATGTGAGCATCACTGGCTGGCCTTGATCTGATTGCAGTTCAGAGGGCAACCACATTGCTGTCACTCTGGAGTCACAGGTAGGCCAGACCAGGTACAAACAGCAGAATTCTCTCCCTGAAGGACATTAGTAAACCAGATTAGTTTCTTTTGACAATCAACAACAGTTTCATAATCATCAGGTGATTCATAATTCCAGATTTTAAAAATTGAATTTAAATTCCACCATGTGCTGTGCCAAGATTCAAACTCACATCCCCAGAACATTAGCTGAGTTTCTGGATTAATACTCCAGTGATAAGACTCTATCATCACATTCCCAGATGGCGCAATGGGCACTCGGAATTATATAATGGAATCATTGAGTAAAACACAGGAGGTGGTGACTCGGCCACTGTATCTGTTCTGAATCTCTGAAGATTCAATTCAGCCAGTGCCTTTCTCCCGTTGCTCTGCTAATTTCACATCATGGGGATGGAATTTCTTATTGAAGGACTCGGTTGGCCCTGTCCCAACCCCACACTCGGGCAATGCTTTCCAGATCCTGACCACTTTCTGAGGATAAAGTTTCTCCTCATGTCGCCTTCATTTCTTTCACAGAATACTTGCTATCTGGGTTCTCTGCATCTTGATCCCACATTGGGAATGGGAACAGTTTTGTCCCATCTACTCTGTCCAAACTCGAGTATTTTGAACATTTCAATCAAATCTCTTCTCAAGTTTCTGTTCACCAAGGAAACCAGTTCCAACTTCTCCAATGTCCCCATAGAACGGACGTTCCTCACCCAGGGATAGATCAAGAACTAAACAGCACCGATTGAAAGCAGTTGGCAAAAGAAACAAAAATGATAAGAAGACACTTTCCATGCAGCAAGTGGTTAGGGTCGAGGTCACAGTGTCTGAGAGTGTGGTGTGGGCAGGTTCGACCAAGGCTTTTGAAAGGAAATTGAGATATTGTCCGGAAAGGTTCGAGTGTGCAGGGCTGGATGAGGATGGCAACTGAGGAAAAGACAGTAAAATGTACAGTAGGAAGGCCAGTGCCATGGCCGAATGGCCTCCTGTTGTGCTATACCAATTTTCGAGGAGGCTTCAAAATTTGCTTTACCCAGGAAATCACCCGAACAGGTTGTCTTGGCAACATGCCATTCAAAAACAAGAAAGCTGCAGGGAGTGCTGCCAGGACTCCACAGTTTACAGCACTTTGGTCTGGATATTCCCAAGAGTGGCACCCACTGTCGGGATTTTCCTTTCCATTAACACTGAGCTCTGCATTTCTAGCTGGAAATTCTGATCCCAGCTCCTTCAGACATTCAGGACAAAGCTGAAATGAACCCAGCTCCCTATCGGGCAGAATAGTTAACAAAGAACAGTATAGCACAGGTCAGGCTCTTCGGTCCTCAATGTTGTGCCGACATTATATCCTACTCTAAGATCAAACGAAGCTACATACCCTACATTTTACTATCATCCATGTGCCTATCCAAGAGTCGCTTAAATGTCCCTAATGTATCTGACTCTACTCCCACCGCTGGCAGTGCATTCCACATACCCACCACTCTCTGTGTAAAGAACCTACCTCTGACATCTCACCTAAAACCTTCCTCCAATCACCTTAAAAGTATGTCCCCTCCTGATAGCCATTTCTACCTTGGGAAAAAGTCTCTGACTATCCACTCTATCTATACCTCATCATCTTGTAAACCTCTTCCAAATCACACCTCTCATCCTTTTTCGCTGCAATAGAAAAGCCCTAGCTCCCTCAACCTTTCTTTATAAGACACGCCCTCCAATCCAGGCAACATCCTGGTAAATATCCTCTGCTCCCTTTCTAAAGATTCCAAATCCTTCCTATAATGAGGTGACCAAAACTGAACACAATATTCTAAGTGTGGTCTAACCAGGAATTTATAGCAGCTTTACCTCACAGCTCTTAACCTCAATCCCCCACTAATGAAAGCCAATACTCCATATGCCTTCTTAACAACCCTATCAACTTGGATGGCAACTTTGAGGGATTTATGGATGTGGACCCCCAAGATCACTCTGTTCCTACACACTGCCAAGAATCCTGCTTTTAACACAGTAATTTGCGTTCAAATTCAACCTTGCAAAATGAATCACTTCACACTTTTCCAGGTTGAACTCCATCTGCCACTTCTCAGATCAGCTCTACATTCTATCAATGACCCGTTGCAACCTACAACAGCCCTCCACTCTATCCACCACTCCACCACCCTTCGTGTCATTGGCAAACGTACTAACCCACCCTTCCACTTCCTCATCCAGGTCAATTCTAAAAATCACAAAGAGCAGAGGTCCCAGAACAGATCCCTGCAGAACACTACTGGTCACCAAGCTACAGGCTGAATACTTTCCATCTACTACCACCCTCTGTCTTCTTTCGGTCAGCCAAATCTGTATCTGGACAGCCAGATTTCCCTGTATCCCATGTCTCCTTACTTTCTGAATGAGCATACCATGGGGAACCTTATCAACTGGTGTATGAAATCCATATACACCACATTCAATGTTCTACCTTCATCAATGTGATTTGTCACATCCTCAAAGAATTCAATAAGGCTTGAAGGCATGACCTGCCCCTCACAAAGCCATGCTGACTATGTCTAATCAAACTATGATTTTCCAGGTAATCATATGTCCTGTATCTCAAGCTCCTCTCCAATAATTTGCCCACCACAGACATAAGACTAACTGGTTTGTCATTCCCAGGGTTATTCCTATTCCCTTTCTTGA
This sequence comes from Chiloscyllium plagiosum, assembly GCF_037043375.1. Taxonomy (NCBI): domain Eukaryota; kingdom Metazoa; phylum Chordata; class Chondrichthyes; order Orectolobiformes; family Hemiscylliidae; genus Chiloscyllium; species Chiloscyllium plagiosum. The sequence goes on along the minus strand of NW_028270164.1, from coordinate 53,201,186 downwards.
ACATTTGCCACCCTCTGGATGCAAAGATCATTGCCAAAGGCATAGCAATCTCTTCCATCGCTTCCTGTAGTAACCTTGGGTATATCCTATCTGGCCCAGGAAACTTATTTATCCTCATGTTTTTCAAAATTTCCAGAACATCCTCCTTCTTAACAGCAACCTATTCGAGCGTATCAGCCTGTTTCATGCTGTCCTCACAAACGACAATGCCCTTCTCAAAAGTGAATATTGAAGAAAAGTATTCATTAAGGGCCTCCCCTACCTCCTCCGACTCCAGGCACAAGTTCCCTCTACCATCCCTGATCAGCCCTACCCTCACTCTAGCCATCCTGTTGTTCCTCACATAAGTGTAGAATGCCTTAGGATTTTCCTTATTCCTACCCATCAAGACTGTTTCATGTCCCCTTCTTGCTCTCCTATGTTCATTCTTTAGTTTGTTCCTGGCTATCTTGTAACCCTCTAGAGCCCTGTTGATCCTTCTTCCCTCAATCTTAAGTAAGCTTCCTTCTTCCTCTTGACTGGATGTTCCACATCTCTTGTCATTCAAGGTCCCTTCACCCGACCATCCCTTCCTCACCTTAGTGGGACAAACCTGCCCAACACTCACACCAAGTGCTCCCTAAAGAACCTCCACATTTCGGTCGTGCATTTCTCTGAGATTATCTGTTCTCTAACTGATCCATCATCTTAGTTCATCACCCTTATTTCTGACACTTCTTGCAGTAAAGTAAAAACACAGCAACCATCACACTGTCTGCAACTTTGCCCTATCAGCTGTCTATCCTTCCTCATAAATTCTCTGCACGCCATATGTGCCTGTTCACCAGCTATCCCATCCTCTGATCTGTAGCCCTGGTTCCCAATTTCTGCTGCACAGTTCCTGCCTAATAACACTGTGATTCCCCTCCCTCAATTCAATACTTTCCCATACCATCTGCTCCTATCCCTCTCCATGACTGCAGTAAAGGTCAGGGAGGTGTGATCACTACCATCAAAATGCTCTCCCCCTGAGAGATCTGACACCTGACCAGGTTCATTTCCAAGCACCAAATCCAATATGGCCTCCCCTCTAGTCGACCGATCTACATATTGAGTCAGGAATCCTGGTTATACCTGACAAAATCTGCTCCATCCAAATTATTTAACTAAGAATGTTCCAATCAATATTAGGCAAGTTGAAGTCACACATGACAACAACCCTGTTACTTCTGCACCTTTCCAAAATCTGCCTCCCAATCTGCTCCTCCTCAATTGCTATTTGAGGGTCTGTAGAAAACTCCCAATAAAGTGACTGCTCCTTGCCTGTTTCTGACTTCCACCCATACTGGCTCAGTAGACAAACCCTCCTCGACGACCTTCCTTTCTGCAGCTGTAATACTAGCCCTGATTAGCAATGCCACTCCCCCACCTCTTTTACCTCCCTGCCTATTCATTTTGAAATGAATAGAACATGCAACAACCATTCTTGCCCCTGTGAACATCATAGCTCCAAGTACTGATCCATGCTCTAAGTTCATTATCCTTATTCGTGACACTTCTTGTATTAACATCGACACATTTCAACGCCTCACATTGACTGCAACATTGCCCTATCAACTGTCTATCCTTCCTCACAGACTCTCTGCACACCGTCTCTGCCTGTTCACCTGATACCACATTCTCTGATCCGTAGGTCCGGTTCCTAACTCTCTGACAATCTAGTTTAAATCCTCACGAAGAGATCTGGCAAACCTCCCGCTCCGGATATTGGTACCTCTCCGGTTCAGGTGCAACCCTTCCTCCTTGTCCAGGTCCCCCTTCTCCAGAAGATATCCCAATGATGCACATATTTGAAGCCCTCCGTTCTACACTGGCTCTGCAGCCACGTGTTCAGCTGCACTCGCTCTCCATTCCTAATCTCACTAGCCTGTGGCATCGGAAGCAATCCTGAGATCACTACTCTGCATATCCTGCGTTTAGCTTCCAACCTAACTCCTTATATTCACTTTTTAGGTCCTCATCCCTTTTCGTCGCTACACCATTGGTACCGATGTGTACCACAACTTCTGCTGCTCACCCTCCCCAGAATCCTGTAGATTTGATCCAAGCCATCCCTGACCCGGAAGGCACCCGGAAGGCACATACCATCTGGGAGTCTCATTCACGACCACAGAGTCGCCTGTCTGTTCCTGTAACCATTGAATCTCCTTTCACGGTCACTCTCCTATTCCCCCCCAATCCCGTGGTAGGTCCCTCTCACAACAGTATCCAAAGCTTAATCTTATTATCGTGTGGAACAGCCATAGTGGATCCCTGCACTGTCTGCCTAATTCCTTTCCCTCTACTGACAGTCACCCAGGTATCTTTATCCTGTAACTTAGGTGTGACTACCTCCCTATAACTCCTCTCTATCATCCCTTCAGCCTCCCGAATGATCCAAAGATCATCCAGCTACAGATCCAGTTCCCTAACGCAGTCTGTGAGGAGCTGGAGTTGGTGCACTTTTCACAGCTGAAGTCAACAGAGACACGAGTGGTGACCCTTACCTCACACATCCTGCAAGAGGAGCATGTAACTGTCCTAGCTTCCATACCCTCTGCTCTAAATCACCAAAAGACTTTTAAAAAAACCTTACCAACCTCCCACACATAGTCTTTTTCTTGGTTAGAGGAGGAGGATGGGTAGGGGACACTACATGTGTAGTGTTTTGGGTTTAGCCATTGCCTGAATATATTAGTTCACTTACCCAGCATTCCCCGTGTTCACTCCCCCTCCTGTTAAGCCTTCATTCTGCTGATTCACGAGGTAACTATTTTCCATTCAACCTTCTCTTGCCAGCTGCCCCCTGGCTCACACTCTCTCGACTCCCGCTGCTGAGAAGTTGATGGAGGTACAAACCATGTGCCCCTTTTGCTGCAGTCAGTTGCTATGATCTGAGTGTGGGTTTAATTCCTACAGACAGAGGTCACCATGAAGGATTCTCCTTCTCACTCCTTCCCCTCCATGAGGTGTGGTGACCCGCAGGTCAAACTTCCATCAGTCATCTTTCCCTCTAATGAGAGAGCCCTGTGCTCCTCTGGGATGGTGGTCACTTTATCTTTATCTCTGATATTTAAATTTTCAGCAGCACAGCCAGCACATTCACAACTTAAAGGTGTAAGTATGTGAGATAACGATGTGTCATGTACAGAACCTTGCTGAAGTAGAGAAGAGAACTGCCCTCTTAAAGACAATCGGAGCATGATGAGACCATATCCCATTCTTCCTTCTCGCTTTTCCAGTAGCTTGGCCTGCTCTGTGCATCTTCTCCTCATTTTCCACTCCTGCTCAATTCCAAAGGGAAGACCTGCAAGGACAATGCCCTGATTGGGAAGTCAGCTCATTAAACAAGAGCCTAACCATCAGTGAAACTAAATACTGCAACATCAGCCAAACCACCTCCTGAAGACTATTGAATGTTTAGACGGGTATCACTCAATAAACAAATGCACCAGCTGCAAGAATACCTAATTCAGCAAAATTGTGCTGATGGACATCTTTTATGTTGTTTGACATTATGTTCTGTTATGTAAGACTAAGAGAAAGCATAGGCTGGATCTCTGCTCCTGAAAATGGCAGCATTAGTGTCTTACAGCATTGCACACTAACTGATCTGCCCACTCTACCAGCTGCCGATACACAAGTGGCATTTGTGCAAATCTCTTTATCCATCTGGCATCTGCTGCACATCTCATCAGATGTTGGTACTGTATGCATATTAGAAATGCTGGTTGTTATGCCCAAACCCCTGGCAAATTTCCCCAAATTATCAGAATTAGAATTAGTCTTCATTGTCACATGTACTCAAGAACAGGAGTACAGTGAGAAGTGTATATAGCCGCCATTCTCGGTACCACCTTAGGTACAAAGATACCAAGGTACAAAATCTTAGGTACAATGTAGAAAAACAAAGAAATAAGTTAGAAGTTCAGCATAATACTCTTTCTTTAGCCATGGGCCTGCAGACACTCCTGCTGGGCTTTCCCCAGGAGGGCTTCCACTCCCCGTGCTTGACTTGATCTCCTCTGCACTGCCATCTCGCTGCCAACTGCCAGAGTCCCACTCATCAGCCACCTCACCAGCGAATACCATCCAGGTTCACCAGCCTCCTCACCACCGAATGCCATCCGGGATCACCACCGCTGACCCCCATCCGGACTCACCACTGCTTCACTGCCGAATGCCACCTGGGAATCACCAGCTACCTCACCACCGACTGCTCTGGACCTCAACAATGCTACAATGCTCCTGAGTGCTAGAGATCTGATTGGCTTACCAGCCACCTCATTACTGAGAGCTGAAGTCTCACTCCATCACCTCCCGGGCAAGTAAGCTTTACAAAAAGCGAAGAAAGAGAAAAGAAATGAGAAAAGAAGCAGAAAAAAAGAAAAAATAGCATTCCAGACTGGACACTAAAACTGTTAATTATTCACCATCCCCTTGTTTTATCTCAACAAAGTTAATTTATTAACAATTCCTTCCATTATGGATACCATTTTCTCAGCTCCAAATGAACTTAGTCTCAAAGCAGCCAATTTAACCATAGTCTCTTAATTTAGCAGTTTATTAATGAGTTTATTAAAACGTGAGATGAATTAGCAATGCAACACACATACACACAGATTAAACTTAGAGGCACGTACAAAATTTATGAAAAAAGATAAATGGATCAGTCAGAATTATTTACAAACAGCAATAGGTGAACATTATGGCCAATGCAGTGTAAGTTACCCATAGCACTGACATTGTTAGTCAAACAGTCGGTTTCGTGATCCTTAATTTTACAGGTTGTGATTCTGTTGTCCTGTTTCTTTAACTTTGGTTGAATTCTAGGTTTCAGGTTTAAGAGGGAGTCCTTTAGTTGCCCTATTTTCTTTTGTTCGGCTGTTAGCTAGCTGAGCTCTTACACTCAGGAGAGAGAGAGACTGTCTTTACCCTCAAGGCAGGGGTAACTACAGAACAGCTCTTCATCTGTAACCTTTACAGCCTGCTAGCACTCAAATTCAGGCTGGTATGGACTAGATTGTTCACTCCAACTTCCACAATTGAGTCCAGTCTGTTTTGAAATGCATCCTTCCCCCTTTGGAAGGGCAGTGGTTTGAAGACATAACATTCCAAAGCTTGGCCTCCCTCTCTCTCTATTCAGCCCTCCTTTTTGAAGACAGAAACAAACTATGATTGTAGTTCGTCAGTCACCTCTTTTTCCCCATTCTAAATTACCCGCTTTCTGGTTGTAAGGGACATTAGTTTTCACCAACCTTTTTCTTTTCAAATACCGATATAATTCACATTTACAGTCAGTTCTTACATTCTCTGCAAGCTTACTCTCATCCTCTCTCCTTCTTACTCAATCACTTGGTCCTCCTTTGCTTGTGAACCATTCCCAATCCTCAGGTTAATTGTTTTTCCTTTCCAATTTGTATCTCTTTTTCATATCTCTAAGTTCCCTTGTAAACCATGATTTTATGACAGCTCTCTTTGCACTCTTGCGCCAGACCGGATTAAACATTTTTTGTTTTTTACCCATTCACCCCGGAGTGTTTGCCACTGCCTATCCACTGTCATTCCTTTCAGGAACATTTCCCAAACCATCATAGCCAACTCATACCCAGTATACAATCGTAGCTTCCCTTATGAAGATTCAGGACTCGAGTCTCAGAACTAATTATCTCCAGTATACAGGAGGTTGAGGGTAGTGAGGTCAGGGATAGGTTTACAAGGTCGTGAGAGGGCTCCAGCAATCAGTATGTTGGTTTGAAATGTGTGTACTTCAATGCCAGGAGCATCCAGAATAAAGTGGGTGAACTTGCAGCATGGGATGGTACCTGGGATTTTGATGTTGTGGCCTTTTCAGAGACACGGCTAGAGGAGGGACAGGAATGGTTGTTGCAGATTCTGGGATTTAGATGTTTCAGTAAGAACCAAGGTGATGGTAAAAGAGGGGGGCACTGTGGCATTGCTGTTCGAGGGTAGTATTACAGCAGCTGAGAGAACGTTTGAGGACTCATCCACTGAGGAAGTTTGGGCTGAGGTTAGAAACAGGAAAGTAGAGGTCACCTGTTGAGAGTTTTTACAGGCCTCCAAATTGTTCCAGGGATGTAGAGGAAAGGATAGCAAAGATGATTCTCGATAGGAATGAGAGTAACAGGGTAGTTGTTATGGAGGACTTCAACTTCACCAGTATTGACTGGGAATACTTTCGTTCAATCCCCTCCCGATCTCTCCCGCCACAGCACTCCAATAAACACAGAGCCTGTGGCATGTCCAGAAGCATTGGGTAAGAGTACCTACACTTATTTTACATTTGAGGCACACTGAAGATGCCCCTTTTTTAAACTTCGCCAGACGGTCTGGTGCCAGATGAGCAGAACTTTTAACTGCGTAGCGCATGTCCTATCACAGATTGAGATCATTCGAGTACTCTCCCATATATTCTCCCATGTTTCAGAAGAGATCTCCACTCCTAGCTCTTGCTCCCAGACTTCACATAACCGGTTAATATCCTGCCAGGTCCTGCCACCCAGCAGGCAATAGAGGGCACTAATCGAAAGGGTGCTTGTGGAACGTAGCAACAACCTCTCTGTATCGGGCTTATAGGGCTTAGTGAGAAGCTTAGTCTTCTTCTGGATGAAATCCCTAACCTGAAAAAAATGGAAAAGATCTCTGCTGGGTAACCCGTATTTGCAGCTCAGTTGCTCAAAAGGCATCATAACCTCCCCCTCAAACAAGTCTCCCAAACTCGAAACTCCTCTCACTGCCCATAGTTTGAACGCTGAGTCCATCTTCCATGGTCGGAACCCTGGCTTAAGTGGCAAAGTCTTGGATAAACAACCCTCACTCTGACGCATCACCCTCCAAGCCTTGACTGTACTAATGACAATGCAGTTCTGGCAGTGATCCATAACTGTCCTCATCTTATCCATGAACAACAGGTTAATAAGAGGGCACTTTGCCTGGGAGGCCTCAATATCCAAACATATTGAGTTTGGGTCGTTACCTACCCAATCACAGACAAAGGACAGTGGGGAACTCAATTGATACCTCCTGATGTCTGGGAGATCAACTCCTCCCCCTTCTTGTGGCAACTGCAATTTAGTAAGTTTGATGAGGGGCCGCCCACGATGCCAGACAAAGGAACCAAACCATCCCATAAGCTTCTGCAGCGTTGACCTGGGAAACATTATAGGGAACATACGCATGGGATAAAGCAAATGAGGTGAACATTCATCTTAATGAGAGATATTCGGCCCAGCATTAAAAAGGCATCTGGATGGGTATGTGAATAGAACGGGTTTGGAGGGATATGAGCAGGGTGCTGGTAGGTGGGACTAGATTAGGTTGGGACATCTGGTCAGCATGGATGAGTTGGATTGAAGGGTCTGTTTCCGTGCTGTGCATCTCTATGACTCTATAACAGCTACTGCGGGTCTTTGATAAGTATATACTTATCAGGTAGGAAGGTAATTGTCGAGAGAGGGAGCCATTGCTTACGAAAGAAGTTGAAGCTCTTGCCAAGAGAAAGAAGAAGGCTTATGTGAAGATGAGGCGTGAAAGCTCACTTAGGGAGCTTGAGAATTATAGGTTGGCCACAAAGATCTGAAGAGAGAGCTAAGAAGAGCCAGGAGGGGACATGAGAAGTTGTTGGCTGATAGGATGAAGGAAAACCCTAAGGCCTTCGATAGGGACATCAGGAATAAAAGAATGATTCGAGTAAGATTGGGGCCAATCAAAGATAGTACTGGAAAGTTGTGTGTGGAATCTGACAACATAGGGGAAGTGCTTAATGAATACTTTTCATCATATTTGGAAAGGGAAATGTTCGTGAGAATACGGAGATACAGACTACAAGATTAGATGGGATTGAGGTTGACAACAAAGAGGTTTTAGTAATTTTGGAAGATCTGAAAATAGATAAGCCCCCTGGGCTGGACGGGCTTCATCCTTGAATTCTCTGGGAAGCCAGGCAGGAGATTGCAGAGCTTTCGGCTTCGATCTTTAAGTCATCATTGTTGACAGGTGTAGTGCCAGAAGACTGGAGGATAGCAAATATTGTTCCTTTGTTTAAGAAGGGGAGTAGGGACAGCCCTGCTAATTATAGGCCAGTGAACCTTACTTTGGAAAGGTGTTGGAAAAGGGTATAAAAGATAAGATTTATAATCATCTGGAAAGGAATAATTTGATTAGGGATAGTCAACACGGTTTCATGAAGGGTAGGTCATGCCTCACGAACCTTATTGAGTTCTTGAGGATCTGTTTTGGGGCCATTGCTGTTTGTTTTTTATAAATGATCTGGATGTAGGCGTAGAAGGATGTGTTAGAAAATTTGTAGATGACACTAAGGTAGGCAGAGTTGTGGATAGTGTCGAAAGATGTTGTGGGTTACAGAGGGACATAGATAACATGCAAAGCTGGGCTGAGAAGTGGCAAATGGAGTTTAATGTGGAAAAGTGTGAAGTATTCACTTTGGAAGAACTAACAGGAATGCAGAGTACTGGGCTAATGGTAAAAGTCTTGGCAGTGTAGATGAACAGAGAGATCTCGGTGTCCTGGTGCATAAATCCCTGAAAGTTGCCACCCAGGTTGATAGAGTTGTTCAGAAGGCATTTAGTGTGTTGGAGTTTATTGATAGGGGGAATGAGTTTAGAGGCACGAGGTCATGCTTCAGCTGTACAAGATACTGGTAAGGCCGTACAGTTCCAGTCACTGCATAATAGGAAGGATGTGGAAGCTTTGAAAGGGTTCAGAAGAGATTTACTAGGATGTTGTCTGGTATGGAAGGAAGATCTTATGAGGAAAGGCTGAGGGAACTGAGGCTGTTTTCGTTGAAGAGAAGAAGGTTGGGACATGACTTAATCAAAATGTATAAGATAATCAGAGGATTATATGGGGCGGACAGTGAGAGCCTTTTTCCTCGGATGGTGAGGGCTAAAGTGAGTGGACATAGCTTTAAATTGAGGGGTGATAGATTTAGGACAGATATTCGGGGTAGTTTCTTTACTTAGAGAGTAGTAGGGGCATGGAATTGCTGCCTATAACAGTGGTAGACTCACCGACACTAAATGGGCATTGGACATACATATGGGTAATAATGGAACGGTGCAGGTTAGATGGGCATTAGATTATTTTCGCAGGTCGGCGCAACATCAAGGGCTGAAAGGCCTGCACTGCGCTGTAATGTTCTATGTTCACTCTCCATCCTCATGAAAGATTTTATCATATTATGGTTACATATCCTCAAGGAGTCTCTCACAACGATATTACCAATTGTACCTTTAACAGTGATTAACATCCAGTCTAAGCTGGCCTGTTTTCCAGTTGGTTCCTTAACGTATTGGTCCAGAAAACCATCCCATACACACTGCAGGAACTCTTCCTCTACGGTATTGATTTGCATCCATAATTACAGATTTTCCTTTCCGGAATGTTTTTCTGATTTCTTGTTTAATGCCATGCCTACTATTCCCACTACAATTTGGGCCTCTCAGTTCTACTAATGTTTTTTTGTCCCGAGGTATTTCTCAATTTTGTCCATACAGATTAAGTTCGTATCTTTCAATATTGTGTTTATATCCTCTTTTACCAGTAATCCAACCCCACTGCCTTTTCCTTTATGTCACTCCTTCCTAAATACTGAATACTCCTGGATGTTCAGGTCCCATCCCTGGTTACCCTGCCTCCCATAATCCCAACTATATCATGGCCTTTTACATCTATTTGTGTGATTTATTCATCCACTTTTATTTCAAACGCTCTGTGCATTCAGGCACAAAACCTTAAGGTTTGTCTTTTTAACTTTCTGCATCGTTCCCACTTCCTTTTACTGTGGTCTTCTTTGATTCTGGCTTTCGATTCTTCTGCCTATCACTTCTTGTATTCCTCTTTCTATCTTTTGTTCTTGTCTTTGATTTCCCTTCCTCTGACACTTGCAGAGGTTCCCATGCCCCTGCAAATTTAGTTTGATCCCTCCTAAACCCAACTAATCGAGCAAGTACTTCCTTGAAAGGCCTTCGTCATGGTCCCGCCCAGGAGTAACCAGTCCAGTTTCTTCCAGTTTCCCTCAGAAATCACAACGTCCCAGGAATCTGAAACCCTTCCCCTCACACCATCTTTTTAGGCACTAATTCATTCAGTACACCCTGCTATTATTACTCTGACTAGCACAAGGGACTGGTTGTAATCCTGAAATCACCACCTTTCAAATCCTTATTTTTCAGCTTATTTCCTCATTCCCTTTATTTTGCTTTTAGGACCTCATTCCTTTTATGTAACCAATGTATTTGATATCAATGTGCACCACGAAGACTGGATGTTCACCCTCCCCCTTCAGGATGTCCTGTCTGCTCTGAAACATTCTTAACCTCGCACCATGGGTGGTAATACCATTGTAGACTCTCATTTGTGGCGATAGAAACACCTATCTATTCCCAATTACCGTTGAATCTCCTATGGTACTGCATTTCTACACTTATTGCTCATCTCCCACGCAGCAGAGCCAACCACGGTGCCACAACTTTGGCTGTTACTGCTTTCCTCTGAGAGGTTATTCCCCTCAACAGTATCCAAAGCAGTTCATCTGTTTTGCATAATGACCACAGGGGAGTTTTGCACTGTCTGCCGAGTTCTCTTACTCTGCCTGGTGGTCACCCATTCCTTTTCTGCCTGTGGAGTCTTCATCTGTGATGTGGCCATTATTCTCTCAGCTCAGCAGATGCTCCTCATCTCAGTCCTAAACAGTTTACCCTACATCCTTAGTCTATGACTCCTGGTTCTGGACTTTCCCATCATCAGCAACATCCTTTTTGCATTTTCCCTGTCTAGTCACATTCAAATTTTGCACATTTCTGTGAGATTGCCCCTCATTCTTCCGAACTCGAGCAAATATAATTCTTAATGATTTAATATCTCCTTATATATCAGTCCCACCAATGCAGGAATTAGTCTGGTAAACTGCTGCACTCTGTTTATAAAAAGAACACCCTTCCTCAGCGACGGATACCAGACTGCACACAATATTCGACATAATCTCACCAAAGCCATGTGTAATTTCAGCAAGACATTCTGCTCCTGTCCTTGAATCATCTCACTATTAAGGCAAATATTCTGTAACCATTTGTCTTCTTCATCACCTGCTGGACCTGCACACTCACCTTCAGCAACCGGTGTATGAGGACATTCAGGTCTTGTTGCACATTCTCCTCTCTCAAACAATAACCATTCAGATAATAATCTGCCTTTCCGGTTTTGCTACCAAAGTAGATAACCTCACATGTATCTGCATTGTATTGCATCTGCCATGCATTTTGACCACTCAATTTGTGCAAATCACCCTGAAGCATCTCCACATCCTCCTCACCGATTACTGTCCCACCCAGCTTTGTGTCATCTGCAAATCTAAATAGATTACATTTTGTTCCCTCATCAACATATATTATGAATAGCTGGGGTCCTAGCACTAATCCTTGCAGTACCCCACTAGTCAATGCCGGTCTTCTGGAAAAAGACCCATTTATTCCTACTGTTTGTTTTCTGTCTACCGACTAGTTGGCACACAACCCGAATCACATGCTCTTTAAGCTTACATGACAATCTCTGATGTAGGACCTTGTGGGAAGCCTTTTGAAAGATGAAATAGACCACATCCACTGGATCAATCTCATATTCATCAACTCTACTAGTTATATACACAAAGAATTCCTGTAGATTTGTAAAGATTGATTTCCCTTTTGTAAATCCATGCTGACTCTGTCCAATCCTGTTACTGTTTTCCAAGTGCCCTGCTACTAAGTCTTTTATAATAGACACTAGCATTTTCCCCATGGGTAACATCAGATTCAGTGATCCATAATTCCTGGTTTTCTCTTCATCTTTTTAAATCGAGGAGTTATATTAGTTCCCTTCAATCCACAGGAACTGTTCCAGAGCCTAAAGAGAATAAGCTTGAAGGTGACGTAAAAACTGCTTGAAAACGTTTTTATAGATATGTGAAGAGAAAAGGGGTATGTGAAGAAAGGAGGATTTGTAATCATAGGTCGCTCATAGCCAGAAACAAGGGATAAAGAATCTTGGAAAATGACCACTATTTATAGGACCACTTCCTTCAGTACTCTGGGATATAGATTATTAAACCCTGGGGATTATTCAATTTTTAATCTCTCATCAATTTCCCCAACACGATTTCCCAATTAATACTGTTTTCTTTTCATTCCTCCCTCTCAGAAGATCCCTTGTTTCCCTACGTTTCTGGTAGGTTAATTTTGTCCTCCTTTGTAAAAATATAACTGAGTTACGCATTCAGTTGGTTAGCTATTTCTTTGTTTCCTATTATACATTCCCCTATTCCTGACTGTAAGGGACTGACATTTGTCTTTGCAAATTTTTTTCTCTTCAAGTATCAATGTAAACTTTTATGATCATATTTTACGTTTCCCACAAGTTTACTCTCATACTTTACCTTTCTATAGGGTTAGGGCTCAGGGAATTCTTTTCCATTTAAGCTGCACAACATTTAGAAACAAACTTGAATTAATAGCAGATAAATATTGCTTTTATCTGCATAATTTATTTGAAGACACAATGCAGGTGAATTTTGAAGATACTGTGAAGGAAAACTGAAGTGAATAACTCTGAGCAGAACAAGGGCATTTTTACAATCACAACTGCAAGAAACCTACATTAGAGTCTGATGCTGTACAATGATGAGAATTGTTTTTAATGCTTCAGGAACAATTTGCACACACCTTCTGGCTAACCCTTCCAAAATCCAGGACTTGGCATTCACATAACATGACTAACTCATGCCTGACATGCTTTGCTTTTTCCAGCGCCACACTCTCTCGACCCTGACTCTCCAACATCTGCAGTCCTCACTATCTCAAAGCAAATAATATTTAGCCTTTTCTTGAAAAGTTATTGCTGACATTTTTCTTACAGTAGAAGACTATGCCAAAAATAGAGGGTAACCAACTGACTAATAGGAATGAGAAAATTAATACCAGCACATTAAAAGTATTGTGGAAACACTTAAGGGACGAAAGTTGGCAAAACCAAAGGATGTGATAGTCTACAGTTAGGTTATAAAAGAGGCAACTGCAGAAATTGTAGATGCTCTTATTATGATTTTACAAAGGTCTTTGTCTTCTAAAATGGTCACAACAGACTAGAAGTTAGAAAATGCAACACATGCGATGTGACGAGCTCCCTAGTGAAATGATTTGTAGGAATTGACAAGGAATGGGGATTTCTGTGGGAAATTACCATTCATTTTCTGTATTCTAACTGCTTTATTTTCTCTCAGATAACGCTGATGATATTGTGGATATAAGCAGGTCACTTCAGCAGATGGGTTACCAACTAAATGACAATTATGACCATAATGTGTCATTCATTAAACCTGCTCTCCTCACCATTGATGAGCTAAGTTAAAAATCACACAACACCAGGCGACTCTCCGAAAGCTCGTGTGCTTCCAATTAAACCTGTTGGACTATAACCTGGTGTTGTGCGATTTTTAACTTTGTACACCCCAGTCCAACGCCGGCATCTCCAAATCATTGATGAGCTACTAAGCTTAAAAGTTAATATCAGTGCTAAAGCTCTGTCCAGGTCCTCACACCAAAGTCTTAGCCATTAACATAGATTTGCAATTCAAAGACTAAAGCAAGTTGGGCACTCATTAAATCTGCAGGAGGTTGGAGAATTTGAGTGAATTGAAGCTATGGAAGGATCTAAAGACAAGGACTAAAGCCTCGGCATTAATTTACTGGAAGATTCAGGTTAATGATGAGATGGTTTAATATGGGGCAGACTATGAATAGGAATGATTGGACAAATTGGAATTTGCACCAGAAAGCCACAGAAGTGTATTAGATAATGTTTAAATCGTACATTTTAGCTGTTTCTTTGTTGTGCAAACTTTTGTTGTTGACAAACTCTAAATGAAAACATAAAGTGCTGGATATCACAGCATCCATGGAGAGAGAGTAAGCTACCTCTTCATCTGGACTTGAAATGTTAGCTTGCTGTCTCTCTATAGATGCTTACTAACCTACTGTGATCTCCAGCATTTTTTGTTTTCAGAACTGATTCCAGCATCAGCAGTAATTTACTCCTACAACTCAAAATGAAAATGCCTCAAACCATACTCAAAAACCATCATCTTACTTTCTTCCGTCTCAAATCTATGCACACAGAAAATGTCATGGAAGAAATCATCACTTTTTTCAATTCATCTGTGGGACGCGGGCATCCCTGGCTGGCCAGTATTTATTGCCTATCACTCGTGAAACTTGAAAGGGTCCAGACAAGATTTACAAGGATAGTGCCAGGGTCGGAGGGTTTGAGCTACAGGGAGAAGCTGAATAAGCTCTGGCCAGTTTCCCTGGAACATCAGAGGCTGAGGGGTGACCTTCTAGGGGTTTATAAAATCATGCGAGGCACAGATTGGGAGATAAGTCACGATCTTTTTTTCCCAGGGGAAGGAACTCCAAAACTAGACAGCACAGTTTTAAGGTGATAAGTTAAAGATTTAAAAGGGACCTAAGTGGGGAACGTTTTCAAGCTGAAGACGGTGTATAATGGAATTGAGCTGCCAGAGAAAGTGGTCCAATTACAACATTTAAAAGGCATCTGATTGGGTATATTAATAAGAAGGGTTTAGAGGGAAATGGGCCAAGTGCTGGCAAATGGGACTAGGTTAATTTAGGATATCTGGTCAGCATGGTCAGGTTGGACCAAAGGCTCTGTTCCTCTTCTGTACATCTCTATGACTTTAATGTCTCATATAGTTTTAGTTTTTCTACTTGAAATAAAGGACAACATTCCAATTGCCTTTCCTATTGTCACTGAACTTGAACGCTGGCTTTTTGTGGTTCATGGGCAGGATTCCCATATCTGTGTTCTGTCGCTTCCTGAAGTCTTTTCTCATTTAAATTATATTCATTTTTCTTGCCATAGTCAATAACCTCACATTCCTGGTTATACAAATAAGATAGGGAACCAGAAGTCATTACATGTTTATAGACAATCATTAAATACAGTATAAAAATGTAACATATAAAATAATCATTTGGTAGCACACAATCTGAGTACTGCTGAAAAAGATATATTTTGCCGAAGCTTTTCAGTTGCACTCCTCACAGTACACATGCAATGTTAAAGGGACAGCAACATTCATCCTGTATAAGAAAAGGGTGCTGATTGGTTGGCAACTGGATTCTGATTGGTAGAGGGGTTGTCATGTCGGATACTACAGTTATGGAATGACAGATCATTGTCAAACTTTGTTTAAATTTCAAACAAGGCAGGTTGAATCTAACTACTCAAGGCATTGACCCGAGAAATGTCCCAGACAATGGCTGTTGCCTATTTTGCCGCACGGAAACAGGTGCAGTGGGTGTGCGTGTTCTGTCTGTGACCATGGGGTCCTATGCATTAATATTTGTAGCTATCAGTACACAAAGGTGCACCACTCTGAAAACCTGACAATCCTAAACTTGCCAGTACAATTCACTGCACACTCATGCAATAAATTTTGTCCAATTGTGGAGTCACATGTAATGTTGAACATTATGCTCTGAGTTTTGGAAGTGCGTACTATTCTGTGATGAGTGGCTAACCCTGACACCTCAAAGCCCTTCTGTCACCAACAAGACGCCAGCTAATCTGATAGAAAACTCCACTTGAATGGATAGGTACAGCTACAAAATATTCAAAGGTTTTTAGTGTCCAGAAGACAGCAGTCTACCAGATAAATTATGCATGTTCTTTCTCTATTTCGGTGAAATACAGAAGGTCCCAATAAAATATATATGCTGTATATTTCTGAAGAGGGAGCCAAAATGGAGCTGCAATTGAGTTTGATAAATTTGTCAAATATTGTAAAGTGATTCCTGTTGTGTTGTGGACTTTGTTCTCTAAATATCTGGGTGGGCACAGACATCACCCCATTGAAGACACTGAAACTGTTCTTCCGTCCTTACAATTTCATGGAATTCTTCTGAACTGGCAACAACATAACACTTATGTGTTCTTTCTCTGTTCAGCAATCATGATGGTCTCTTCAATTGCTATACTGAGATAAGAAAGCACTTGCATTTATATAGTGCCTTTTGTGACCTAAACACCCAAATGCTTTTGAATTAAACACACTTGAAGTGTCATCATTGTTGTAATGTGGTGGACACAGCAGTCAATATGCGTACAGCAAACAAAAAGTGCTGGAGGAACTCATCAGGTCAGGTAGCATCTGTGGAGAGAATAAAAATGTTTTGAGTGCAGTCTGACTCTTCTTCAGAACTGAAAGCTGTGGGAATTATTTTACACATGCATCTGATGGAGGAAGAGACCCAGTGCAAAAGAATAAGGGCTTGTTAATGGTGGAGAAAGGGAAAGAAATGTAAAATGGGCGTAAATGAAAATGTAAAATGGGGAGAGAATGGGTTCTTTCTATTAAGAGCAAAGTAAGTAAGGCACAAACAAGGCTGTCAGGATGGGAAGAGAATGCAAGAAAAATGGATAAGAAACATAATGTGGTTTGTATTGAATTCAATATTGAGACCGTGATGCTGTAAATTGCCTAAGCAGAAAATGAGATGTTGTGCCTGAAGCTTTCATAAGTTCTACAAGTCAAGTTGTAATGATGATCAGGCTATCTGTTTTAGTTAAAATGCTTATGGGATAAATGTTAGCGAAGACTCTAGACAGATTATGTGTGTTCTTCGAAGCCCTGTCAAACTCTCTGGCGAGAGAATCTAGAACTAGGGGTTACTGTTTGAAAATAAAAAAAGTTTCTCCATTTCATCTCTCACAGAGTTGTGAAACTTTGGAACTCTCTTCTTCAAATGGTGGTGGGGGTATTATGTTTAAATACTTTGAAGGCAGAGCTAGATAGCCTTGATAAGGAAAGAATCATTCGCTGCCATTTCCAGCAGGTTGCCACCACCAGACAACTATCCCCCTGCCCTCCTCTCCATTATCAGCTTTCCACAAGGACTGTTCCCTCCAGGACATCTTGACCCACTCCTCCTTCACTCCCAAGACCTCCCCACAGTCCCAGTGCACCTTCTTCTGCAACCACAGATGGTGTAACAACTGCCAACTTATTTTCACTCTCCTCAGTATCCAAGGGTCCAAACACACTTTCCTGATGAAGCAGCACTTTACCTGCACTTCAATCTAGTCTACTGTATTTCCTGCTCACATCGTGGTCTTCTCTACATTGGGGAAATGAACAGTAGAAAATAGAGACCTTGAAATGCACGTATTCCTGGTATCACCCTTGCAATATCTTTCCTGAACCTTTGCCTTGATTCTATTCCTCTACAATTAAAACCTACTGCTAAATTTGCTATCTTTGATGCCCTTCCTCACCTACGACACAACCTTTAATGATTTATTTAGTTGTACTCCAAGATTTTGATGTTCCTCCGTCACCATGAGACTCACATTTTCTGAGTGACAAATGAATTAAACCCTCTTCCTGCCCAATGGACAATCTCACATTTACCTGTTTTGAACTTTATTTCATGATTATTTGCCCACAATGCAAGTTGATTAATGTCCTCCTGTATTTTGTTGCAGACATCGCTTTATATTGACCATGACTCCCCCCTCACCCACAAATTTGTCATCCAAACATTTGGAAATTGTGTTTTATTTTATCCCAATGTCCAAATCAATAATATACATTTTGAACATCAATGCTCTCAACACTAATCTTTGTGGAATGCCACTTACTGGCTTCTGCCACTCTGAATAACCACCATTACTCTCATTCTCTGTTTTACTCATGAGGTCAGCCAGTAATCCATTCTGTCAAATATTCTCTTGACTTCACATACCTTGACTGTTTTGATTAGTTAATGAAAGGGAACCTTAAATGAACTGCATTCAAGAAGATTCAAGAAGGCAGCTCACCACCACCTTCTCCTGTGTAATTAGAAATGGGCAATAAATGCTGACCCAGCCTGAAAAGCTCTATCTTTCTGAAGGAATACAGAAATCTAACTTCGGGCCCCTTGAAAGTCCAGATAACATTCATCTGCTACATTATTATTGTCTACTTTCTTGGTCTCTCCTCAAAACAATTCAGTAAGATTGGCAAAACAAGAATTCTCCATTTGAAATGTTCGCTCAACAGTGTTGGCCATTTTATTTTCCTCAGCTTTTGTTAACTGTAAAAGGGACTATTACTTGAATGGTAAGAAATTGCAGCACGGTGTGGTAAAGACAGATCTGGGTGTCCTTGTACATGAACCATAGAGAGTTAGTCTGCAGGTGCAAGAAGTAATTAAGAAGGCAAATGGAATTTTGTCCTCATATGAAAGGGATTGAGTTTAAAAGCAGAATTGTTATGTGCAGCTATACAGTAGCTACACCTCCCCAACTCCCTTATCTACGGGGAACCCGAAATGGGAAATTTACCTTCCCAGCAGCCCCCTGGTCCCTAGTTCCAGAAGATTCCCTATAATATATTCGGGCCGCGATATACAGCGGGCACCCGAAACCACTGAAAACAATTCCGTGGATATGGGCATTGCCCTCAGTGGGGTGCTAGTGAGGCCACTCCTGGAGTATTTCATGCAGTTTTGGTCTCCTTACTTGAGACAGGATGTGCTGGTATTAGAGGGGGTGCAGAGGAGGTTCACTCGGATGATTCCAGAGATGGGGGGGGTGGGTGTTGACTTATAAGGAGGGACTGAGTAGACTGGGAATAGAAGATTTAGATTTAGAAGAATGTGGGGTGGGGGGAGAGGTGTCTTATAGAAACATATAAATTTGTGAAGGGAATCGATAAGATAGAAGCAGAGAGGCTGTTTCTACTGACAGGTGAAACTCGGACAAGAGGGCAAAACCTCTAAATTAGGAGGAGCAGATTTAGGATTGAATTGAGAAGGAATTTCTTCACCCAGTGGGTTGTGAATCTATAGAATTCCCTGCCCCCATTGAAGTGGTAGAGGTTTCTTCAATAAATGTGTTTAAAGCGAAGATAGATCATTTTTTGAACAGTAAAGGAATTAAAAAGTTCTGGTGAGAGGGTGGATTAGTGGAGCTGAGGCCACGAAAAGATCAGCCATGAATTTACTAATTTTTATGTTCTGATGTGTTCTGTTGCTGTGGGCTGCAGTGACAGTAACATGTTACTCTGTGATAGAGATTCTGAGCAGCCCAGGAGTTGGAACAGAGCTCCTCTGAACGTCATTCCCTATTTCTCTGCACCTCACTATGCTCCGGCTGCTTTCAGTCTGTTTGCTCAGCGCTGTCACAGTCACAATATTAAAACTCAGACTGCTCCAAATCACGCCTGTCACAGAACAACAACAGCTCAATCCATTTGTCAACTGATGCTGACATTGCAGTGTATAGTCAGCCGAGTTGTCAGTCATCCAGCAAGGTGGATGTTCCTCTGCAACAGGAAGGGGAACTTTTCGCAGCTCTGTGAGCACCAACAATGCTGTTCGATCACCTCACTAAACGACTAGGCAAACCGAGGCAGGGCCCCTGGGGATGGATGGTGACAAAGTTCTTAGGAGGAATAGATTGTTGGAGATGAATACTGTCACACTGTGTGACATTCAGCCTGAGAGTGTGGTGCTGGAACTGGGCTTTGGACCAGGGCTCGGTCTGCAGGGAGCTGCTAAACGTCTTACGATGCCGAAGGGCAAGCTCTATGGGCTGGATTACTCTGAATACATGTACAGATACAGTGGCCGAGTCACCACCTCCTGTGTTTTACTCAATGATTCCATTATATAATTCCGAGTGCCCATTGCACCATCTGGGAATGTGATGATTGAGTCTTATCACTGGAGTATTAATCCAGAAACTCAGCTAATGTTCTGGGGATGTGAGTTTGAATCTTGGCACAGCACATGGTGGAATTTGAATTCAATTTTTAAAATCTGGAATTATGAATCACCTGATGATTATGAAACTGTTGTTGATTGTCAAAAGAAACTAATCTGGTTTACTAATGTCCTTCAGGGAGAGAATTCTGCTGTTTATACCTGGTCTGGCCTACCTGTGACTCCAGAGTGACAATAATGTGGTTGCCCTCTGAACTGCAATCAGATCAAGGCCAGCCAGTGATGCTCACATCCCACTGGTGAATTTAAAGAGTATGGGCTGCGACCTCCTACCCCTTTGCAATCTGTTGAGGTTTCGTATCCTTCCTGTCCCTACAGGGCATGTTGGAAGTATTTGTTTTACTTGTTGCCTTGTAAGAGGCCCTTTTGGTATGGAAACCAGTCTGGGTTCTGCTGCTGTGAGCTGCAGTGAGAACAATGTGAATCAAGAGTATGGTGCTTTTGCCCGAAACATCGATATTCCTGCTCTTCGGATGCTGCCTGACCTGCTGTGCTTTTCCAGCACCACACTATTGACTCTAATCTCCAGCATCTGCAGTACTCACTTTCGCCAAGTGAGAGAAATATGTCTAACAGAGATGTTGAGCTGCCCAGGAGTTGGCGCAGAGCTGTTCAGAACATTCCCCCCCAACCTTCCTTTCTCTGAGTCTCGCTGTGCTCTGGCTGCTTTCAGTCTGTTTGCTCAGCACTGTCACTGAACAACAACAGTTTAATGTACACACTCTCAGCCCAGCTGACTGGCTCAGTCTGTTTGTAAACTGATGCTGGGATCACAGTGTATCGTCATCCAAGCTGTCAATCATCCATGATTTGGAGATGCTGGTGTTGGACTGGGGTGCAGAAAGTTAAAAATCACACAACACCAGGTTATAGTCCAAAAGGTCTAGTGTGCCTCCAGTTAAACCTGTTAGACTAACCTGGTGTTGTGTCAATCATCCATCAAGGCTGAGGTTCCACATTGTGCAACAGGAAGGGGAACTTTTCACAGCTCTGTGAGCAGCAGCAATGCTTTTCGATCACCTCACCAAACAACTGAGCAAACCAACGCAGGGTCCCTGGGGATGGATGGTGAAAAAGATCTTAGAGGGGAAGGGTAAATTGGTGGAAGTGAATGCTGTCAAACTGTGTGACATTCAGCCTGAGAGTGTGGTGCTGGAACTGGGCTTTGGACCAGGGCTCGGTCTGCAGGAAGCTGCTAAGCGCCTTACGCTGCTGAAGGGCAAGATCTATGGGCTGGATTACTCTGAATACATGTACCGTGTAGCCAGCAGGAGGTTGTAGCCTGATATTCAGACCAGGAAGGTGACATTGTTTCACGGCAGTGTGGAACATATCCCTCTGGAAGACAACATGGTGGACAGAGTATTTCACTGCAACTGTTACTACTTCTGGCCTGATCTGCAATCTGGATGCAGAGAGATTTACCGAGCTATGAAACCAGGTAGAGCGTTGAACTGGTCAATTCTGAAATATCCCAAACTTCAAGGGAAATGGTGCAGTCAGGATGGAATGGTGGGGTCACATATCAACTAATCTCCCCTGATTGACATGTCACTGATTAGCCTGGTAGTCAAACGCTGATTTACTTAAAGTTAGAGAGACTACAAGAGCTCAACATGGCCCTGACCACTTGTGTGCTTTGTGTAGAACAATCAGGGACAGAAGGATTATTTATAGTGACTCTTCTACAATACCCCTTTTTCCATCCAGATCACCCCCTCACCACCTTGACCAGCAGCCAGATTTTCCTCGAGAGGCAGGAGATTTTTTAAAAGTCCAAGACAAGTCCAATAATTATAGAATCAGTCAATAGTACAGTATCTACAATACTTAGAGAAGGAAGACCTCAGCCTGTAATGCCTGTGCCCATTGTCATGACTGACCGGGGTAGTTTGCTGGAAATCAAACCCCACTATTCCTGGAATTTGTCCTTTCACTGTTTTTGAAGATATTTTATTCCTTCTTTAACAGGGGATTCACACACAAAGGTATATGGAAGCCGCTAGCTATTATTCGGAACTTTCTATTACCTTCATGCAGGTGAGAGAGACCGTGAGATTTTTTTGATGCTTTCTCTTTGCTGGCCAGGTGGTTCTGTTCCCCACACACGACATGGTTATCTGGTCGGGAACCAATCAGAGCATCATTGTCAAGAAAGTTTGCTTTTGTTCAGAACTCATTTGCTCTGTGATGTCTGCTTTAGCTCTCAATGTTCCAACATCATGTGGAATACACAGTGTATTCCAGAAAACTGGATTTTTTAAACTATCTCTTTGTACTGTGTTCTGGACTAGGCCGGACCCCCTCAAAACATTCCAAGAAAGTAGGCTGGACCCTAACTTTGCGAGTTGTTTTAAGCAGGTGTAATGTGGATATTCCAGGAGTGATGCAACTGGCCCAACCACTTAGTTTTAAACAAAATAATTTATTTGCAAGATTACCAAATGAAACGCAAACAAAAGAGACTGAATACAGAAGAACTTAGTCTATCCGAAAACTCAACAGATTATCCCAACTTAATGACGCAATTTCAAATACTCCCAACAATCCCTATAAACACCCGTGGGCAAAAAATGTAAAATCAAACACTGCCTGATAGGAGAGAGAGATTCAGCTTGGAACACCTTCCATGTAGCTGTTACTTGGACCAGCAGCTGCAAAACTGACTGACTGCTTTCAGTGAACAGCCAGGCTGCTAAAACCAAAGCAAAGCAGAGCAAAGCTGAGCTGGGATAACTGACCACTCCCCTTTCATTGGAGATGTGTTTATTTTCAAAAACTTGAAAGCATTCTCAAGTAGTTAAAACCAGACCTTTTGGAATTGCTGCTTTTACGGCTTCTCTGGGGAAAAAAAGCCAACGAGAACATAACCTTGTTAAAAGATCAGCTTTGTCACAACTGTCTTCTTTAAAGTAGGATCTTCCTTTTTAGTCCAGAGTCCACAATTAAAGGAAATAATAGGATGGGGTCTTTACGCAATTTAATTTCTTGTTTAGTTCTCTCTATCTGTATTCTTTTCCAATTCCTCCCTGAATCTTCCATATTAAAGTTAATTGTAGAGCCCTGGCTGCACTTGTTACAGCTTTCTTGTTTTTGAGCTACATGCTGCACAGACAACCTTCATTTTTAGTCCAGTGTCCAAAACTAAAGGAAATAAAAAGATGTAGCCTTTACACTTTCTCCTTTTTCTGTTTCTCTATGAGTGTTCTTTTCCAATTCTTTCTTGAATTTTCCATAATTGCCAATTGTATTATCTACTCAACACCTTTTGTATACAGCTGTTATTTTTGCCTAATATGTAGCAGCTGCATGTTTTGGTAGGAATATTGGTGACTTTACTGCATAGCTCTTTGTATTGGATTCACGAATCTCAACTGCCAACCTCACCTTCAATTCATCTCACATACTTAACCCTTTAACAGCAGCTCTCAAAGCTGGATACTTAATTCTCAGAAGTCACTCTAGTCCTAGAGGACCACAGAGCTGCTTTATTATTACAGAGAAAGAGAT
Source organism: Chiloscyllium plagiosum (assembly GCF_037043375.1). Classification (NCBI taxonomy): domain Eukaryota; kingdom Metazoa; phylum Chordata; class Chondrichthyes; order Orectolobiformes; family Hemiscylliidae; genus Chiloscyllium; species Chiloscyllium plagiosum. The sequence goes on along the minus strand of NW_028270164.1, from coordinate 53,177,796 downwards.
GACTGATGGTAATTTAACCTGAGGGACACTATGCCTCGGGGAGGAGAGGGAGTGAGAGGAGTATCCTTCATGGTATCCTCAGCCTTTGCAGGATTAAACCCACACTCAGACCATAGCAACTGACTGCAGAAAAATGGGACATGGTTTGACTCCTTCCTTGACTATCCCGCCCTATAGGTTGGGGGGGACAGTGTTCATTTCAGCTACGTCTTACCTGTCTGTGGAGCTGGGATCAGAATTTCCAGCTAGAAATACAGAGCACAGTATTAATGGAAGAGAAAATCCTGACAGTGGGTGCCACTCTCGGGAATATTCACACCAATGTGCTGTAAACTGTGCAGTCCTGGCAGCACTCCCTGCAGCTTTCTTGTTTTTTGAACCACATGCTTCCATGACAACCTGTTCAGGTGATACCTGGTTAAAGCAAATGTCGGGACCTCTCAGAATTATTACAGCACAATAAGAGGCTATTCAGCCCATTCCACTCACCCTCCAAATGAACATTTTATTTTGGGCTCCTCCCTTGCCTTCTCCCTTTAACCCTGCACACTCTACCTTTCCAGTGACTGTCTCATTTTTGTTTTGAAGACCTTGGTATAAGTCCACGGCACTCTCAGACTCTGACCCAGATCCTAACTACTTGTTGTATGGAAAATATTTATACTAGTGTCATTTTTGCTTCTTTTGCCAACTGCTTTCAATTGGTGCCCTCTCATTCTCGATCTTTTCTCAAATGGAAACATTTTTCTCCCTGATTACTCTGACCAGACCCATTGTGATTTTGAATACTTTGGATCTACTCTCACTCGATTTTTCATAACTTCTTCATGACACATGCAGCTGGAAGTTGGTGTACTTAGCAGGAATTATTTCCAAGTCTGCCTGACTGAGGAGATAACATTTAGTTGCTGGGTGGCAATGTGCCAAAAAGCTCAAGGGTCTCCTTTTTTGGTGGTAATTGAAATCTCCTGCCCAGAGATCTTCCAGTGTCTGAATGCTTTCACATGTGGGTAGCACATTAACAGAAGCCAGTTCAAGGAAGCAACTTTCGAGCAGGAGTCAGTTTAGGTGCCTGGAGGTGGTCATCCAATGGGTCAGCAATCCAGGGTGGTCTCTCCCAGACACTTCCCCCTACTCCCTGAGTACAGGAGCAGCCATGAGCCATCTTGGAAGGAGACTCCAACCTCCCCATCTTCTACTCATCACTGGTGGCCTGTTTGCTGAATCTTTTTTTCATCAGATTTTGACACATTTGCAGAGAGGAATCTCCATATTGACTCCCTCTCTCTTTTGCTTACCTTCCCTTACAACCTGCTGCACCTCCCTTGCTGGAAGCGTTCTGATTGGCCCTCCTTGTTTCAGGGCACATCCACTTACGATGGTCAGGGAACAAAAGTCCAGGGGAGTTAGGAAAATCCACAGCATTTTGATTCCACTGGTGTGGTTGCTTTTTCACTAGAAAGTCTTGATATTGAGATTCTTCTTCACCTAAATTCCAAGAAACAACCGATCAGAAAATTGAGTATTTATCCTTTATTTGACAGGGGGACTGATGGTCACCACCTTAAGCCTGGAAGTTCTAAGGAAGATTGTTGCTGCTGGATTGTTGAAGAATACAAAATGGCCACCTGAACCATACATGGCTACTCTCCGTGACACGGGATTTGTTGACGTGTGTATGGAGCACATACAAGATCAAGGGAAACCCTTTCAGGCTATCTTTGCTAGAGCATATAAGCCGTGAATGTGCTGTCATCTCTGATGCCTCACTAGCTCAATAATTTGGGTTTACTGAGCTATTATATAACCCATTTGTAATATTTGTAGATAAATTGGAAGACACCACTTCATTGAACGTAGAAGAGTATAGCACAGTAGAGATCCTTCCGCCTTTGATATTGTGCCAGCATTTTATCCTGTTCTAAAGTCAGACTAACCTGCATCCCCTTCATTGTATTAACTTCCATGTGTCTATCCAAGAGTCACTTAAACGTCCACAATGTATTTGACTCCAGTACCTGTGCATTCAACAGACCCACCACTTGGAGTAAAGAACCTTCCTCTGACATCTCCACTAAATCTTTCTCCAATTGCCTTACAATTATGTCCCTTCATCATTGAAAACGTCCCTGGCTATCCACTCTACCTATGCCTTTAACAACTTGTACACCTCTATCAAGTCAACTCTCATCCTAGCTGCCTCGACCTTTCTTCGCAAGAGATGTCGTCCAGTCTAAGCAGCATCCTGGTATATCTTCTCTACACTCTCTCTAAAGCTTCCTCATGTTTCCTATGATGAGGCAACTAGAACTGAACACAATATTCCATGTGTGGTCTAACCAGGACTCTGTAGAGCTGCAGCATAACCTCGCGGCTCTTAAACTCAATCCTACTGCTAATGAAAGCCAACACACCATGCACCCTCTTAACAACCCTATCAACCTGGGTGTCAACTTTCAGGGATCTATGGACATGTCCTCCCAGATTCCTTTGTTCCTGTACCCTGCCAAGAGTTCTGCCTTTAACCTTGTATTCTGCATTCCAATTCAACCTTCCAAAGCGAATCACTTCCCACTTTTACAGGTTGAACTCCATCTGCCACTTCTCAGCACAGTTCTGCATCCTGTCAATTTCCCATTGCAACCTACAACAGCTCTCCACACTATCCACAACTCTCCCAACCTTCGTGTCACTGGCAAACTTACAAACCCACCCTTCCACTTCCTCATTCAAATCATTTATAAAAATCACAAAGAGCAGAGGTCCCAGAATTGATCCTTGCAGAATACTACTGGTCACCGAGCTTCAGGCTGAATACTTTCTACCACCACCCTCTGTCTTCTATGGGCCAGCCAATTTTGTATCCAAACAGACAGATTTCTGTATATTCCATATTTCCTTACTTTCTGTATGAGCCTACCATGGGGAGCGTTATCAAATGCCTTGCTAAAATCTATGTACACCACATCCACTGCTCTTACCTTCATCAACATGTTTTGTCACATCCTCAAAGAATTCAATAAGGTTTGTGAGGCGTGACCTGCCCCTTACAAAGCCACGCTGACTATCTCTAATCAAACCAGAGGGTGGCCAGGGAACATAGGGAGGTGTTGAAACAGCAGGCAACTGGAAACTCAGGCTCTCTTTTGCTGACAGAATGTAGGTGTTCTGCAAAGCAGTCCCACAGTCTACTCTTCATTTCCCCAATGCAGAGGAGACCACGTTGTGAGCAGAAAATACAGTAGACTAGATTGAAGTGCAGGTAAAGTGCTGCTTCATCAGGAAAGTGTGTTTGGACCCTTGGATACTGAGGAGGGTGAAACTAAGTTGGCAGTTGTTACACCATCTGTGGTTGCAGAAGAAGGTGCACTGGGACTGTGGGGAGGTCTTGGATGTGAAGGAGGAGTGGGTCAAGATGTCCTGGAGGGAACAGTCCTTGTGGAAAGCTGATAAGGGAGAGGAGGGCAGGGGGATAGTTGTGTGGAGGTGGCAACCTGCTGGAAATGGCAGTGAATGATTCTTTCCTTATCAAGGCTATCTAGCTCTGCCTTCAAAGTATTTAAAAATAATACCCCCACCACCATTTGAAGAAGAGAGTTCCAAAGTTTCACAACTCTGTGAGAGATGAAATGGAGAAACTTTTTTTATTTTCAAACAGTAACCCCTAGTTCTAGATTCTCTCACCAGAGAGTTTGACAGGGCTTCGAAGAACACACATAATCTGTCTAGAGTCTCTGCCAACATTTATCCCATAAGCATTTTAACTAAAACAGATAGCCTGATCATCATCACAACTTGACTTGTGGAACTTATGAAAGCTTCAGGCACAACATCTCATTTTCTGCTTAGGCAATTTACAGCATCACAGCCTCAATATTGAATTCAATACAAACCACATTATGTTTCTTATCCATTTTTCTTGCATTCTCTTCCCATCCTGACTGCCTTGTTTGTGCCTTACTTACTTTACTCTTAACAGAAAGAACCCATTCTCTCCCCCTTTTACATTTTCATTTACGCCCATTTTACATTTCTTTCTCTTTCTCCACCATTAGCAACCCCTTATTCTTTTGCACTGGGTCTCTTCCTCTGTCAGATGCATGTGTAAAATAATTCCAACAGCTTTCAGTTCTGAAGAAGAGTCAGACTGCACTCGAAACATTTTTATTCTCTCCACAGATGCTACCTGATCTGATGAGTTCCTCCAGCACTTTTTGTTTGCTGTACACATATTGACTGCTGTGTCGACCACATTACAACAATGATGACACTTCAAGTGTGTTTAATTCAAAAGCATTTGGGTGTTTAGGTCACAAAAGGCACTATATAAATGCAAGTGCTTTCTTATCTCAGTATAGCAATTGAAGAGAACATCATGATTGCTGAACAGAGAAAGAACTCATAAGTGTTATGCTGTTGCCAGTTCAGAAGAATTCCATGAAATTGTAAGGACGGACGAACAGTTTCAGTGTCTTCAATGGGGTGATGTCTGTGCCCACCCAGATATTTAGAGAACAAAGTCCACAACACAACAGGAATCACTTTCCAATATTTGACAAATTTATCAAACTCAATTGCAGCTCCATTTTGGCTCCCTCTTCAGAAATATACAGCATATATATTTTATTGGGACCTTCTGTATTTCACCGAAATAGAGAAAGAATATGCATAATTTATCTGGTAGACTGCTGTCTTCTGGACACTAAAAACCTTTGAATATTTTGTAGCTGTACCTATCCATTCAAGTGGAGTTTTCTATCAGATTAGCTGGCGTCTTGTTGGTGACAGAAGGGCTTTGAGGTGTCAGGGTTAGCCACTCATCACAGAACAGTACGCACTTCCAAAACTCAGAGCATAATGTTCAACATTACATGTGACTCCACAATTGGACAAAAGTTATTGCATGAGTGTGCAGTGAATTGGACTGGCAAGTTTAGGATTGTCAGGTTTTCAGAGTGGTGCACCTTTGTGTAATGATAGCTACAAATATTAATGCATCGGACCCCATGGTCACAGACAGAACACGCACACCCACTGCACCTGTTTCCGTGCGGCAAAATAGGCAACAGCCATTGTCTGGGACATTTCTCGGGTCAATGCCTTGAGTAGTTAGATTCAACCTGCCTTGTTTGAAATTTAAACAAAGTTTGACAATGAGCTGTCATTCCTTAACTGTAGTATCCTACATGACAACCCCTCTACCAATCAGAATCCAGTTGCCAACCAATCAGCACCATTTTCTCATACAGGATGAATGTTGCTGTCCCTTTAACATTGCATGTGTACTGTGAGGCGTGCAATTGAAAAGCTTCGGCAAAATATATCTTTTTCAGCAGTACTCAGATTGTGTGCTACCAAATGATTATTTTATATGAAATTTTATTTTTATACTGTATTTAATGATTGTCTATAAACATGTAATGACTTCTGGTTCCCTATTTTATTTGTATCACCATGTGCACCAATATTCAGGATGGTCACACCGACCTGAACCTTATATGTCACTGGACCAGACCTCATGTCGATCGTGCCATTTATAAATGCATAACTAATTCCATGGTTCCTCCACCAAACTTTGTCACGGTGGCTCAGTGGTTAGCAATGCTACCTCACAGTGCCAGGGACCCGAGTTAACTTTCCGCCTTGGGCAACTGTCTGTGTGGAGTTTGCCCATTCTCTTCGTGTCTGCGTGGGTTTCCTCTGGGTGCTGTGGTTTCCTCCCACAGTCCAAAGATGTGGAGGTTAGATGAATTGGCCATGGTAAATTGCCCATAGTGTTAGATGCACTAGTGAGGGAAATGGATCTGCGTAGGTTGCTCTTCAGAGTGTCGGTGTGGACATGTTGGGCCGAACGGCCTGTTTCCATGCTGTAGGGAATCTAATCTAATCTAAAAATAATAAACTGTCTCCCTTGCATAACAGAGTCTTGTGTCTGGCAGTGCCGTTGCTGATGCAGCTTAGCCCTCCCTTCCAGGAATGTCAGATTTAACCTGCTGTGGAGTTTTCCCCCAGTTAGGAACTTTGCTGGAGCGATCCCTATAGTTGCATGAGGGGTGATCATCTCATCCAATAGGAACCGGGACAGTTTGGTATCAAATGAAGCTGTAGGCTGTTTCTTATGGCTGCCTTCAAAGTTTGGACTGCTCTTTCCGGCACACCATTCGCTGATGGTTGGTATGGAGCTGTCCTTATAAAACGTATACCTCTTGGCTTTAGGAAATGCTCAAATTCTATGCTGTCAAACAATGGCCTATTATCTGTGACCAATATCTCGAAGGGTGTATGTATTGTTAAAGATATGCTCAGTTTTGTATTGTTGACCCCGTGTTTGATGAATGAACTTTATGCACATCCAGCTACATGGAGTAGGCATCTACACTGACAAAGAACATTGAGCCCATGAAATTGCCTGCATAGTCAAAGCATGATCGAGTCCAGGACTTACCCAACCATTATACAAATGTGGGGAACTGCTGGTGATAAGCTTTGTCCTTGTTGGCACTTTGGACACTGCCTCAAAACACAGCTAAGTCTGCGTCCAACTCTGGCTACCTGACATTACATCTTGCCAACATTTTAGAAACCCCTGGATGACCCTGGTGGAGTTCAGCAAGTATCTGGTGGTGACCTTTGCTTGGGTCAATCACTCTTGCTCCCCATAACAATATGCCGTCCTCTACTGTGATCTGGGTTCATCAGATCCAGAAAGGTTTCAATTCATGTTGTATCGATCTTTTGTTTCCCCCATCACCACCAGCTCTTTCACTTTTGCAGGACTGGATCTTTCTGCATCCAAAGACTGATATTGGCAGCTGTGACTGGAAGTTTGTCCAAAACATTTGAAACTATTACAGACTCTCCCACTGGTAGTACCATCACTGGTGTAACTGCTAGTGGGAGACGGCTCAGACAGTGTTCCAACTTGAAATTATACACACTTAGTCATAGAACCCAACACTGAATTTGACCTGAAACTAAGGGCAGCACTGCTTTGTCCTTTCTAAGTGGACCTAGCAGGTGTTTGTGGAACTTCCTGACTCCAAATATGACACCCAAACTTTCCTTCTGTATGTGGGTGTATTTACGCTCTGCATCAGCCCAAGTGCTGCATGCATATGCTGTTTGGCATCCCTCTCTATTGGGCCACCTATGAGCTAACACTTCCCAATGCTGTATGGGGAGGCATTGTATGTCAAGACCAGATCCTGCTTGGGATCATAGTGTGCCAAACCATAGAGGATGATAACTCTTTCTACACTTCCCTGAAAGTTTCCACAACTGACCATTTTTTAAGAGTCGATGCAAAAGTGTCAGAATGGAGGTCAGGTCATGTATGAACTTTCCATGGTAATTCACCAGTCAGGGCACCTTTGAGCACCCTTACTTCATCTTTGAATGGGTGTACCCGACCTTGTCAACTCTATAGCCTAAGTAGGTCACATGGGGTGCCTGGAAAACACATTGTTTCCCTTCTAAGGCGTATGCCTGCTTGGGAGAAACTTCTAAGAACTATGTCTAAGTTCTGTAAGTGCTCCATATTGGTCTTCTCTAAAATTAGTATGTCATCTAGATAAATGGCTACCTAGGGTAGACCATGTGGAATGTTCTCCATCATCCATTGAAAAATTGCAAAGGCTCATCTAACCACAATTGTAACTTAGCATAGCTCATGTTCAGCTTTGTGAAGGACAGCTCCCCCTGCCTGCTTTGCATACAAGTCCTCTATGTGAGGGATTGAGTATTTATCCAGCTATGAAAAGATGGGCTTGGATCCTTTGATCGTCCTTAGACCTTCCTGAAAAACTTCCAGGTATTTAATTCAGACTTCACTCAGTCAGCCAACTTCCAAATGAAAAATGTTGAGCCAATCAAGGTGAATCTTTCTCAGCCAGTTTTGCCCCATCAAGCTTGGGCGCAAGCCTTTTACTACAATCCATGGTCCCTGAACCAGCTGCTTCACATATGAGATCGGAACCAAAGTCATATTCTCAATTTGTGAAGATTCCCCAGAATAGATTCTCAGTCAAACTGAGGTCTTACACAAACCTAAGAGTTGGAGTCCAGAGCAAAGGCTGGTTCTGCAATCACTGAAATGGCCACTCAGGTATTGCCCTCTATTAGAACCAGGTGACCATTTAACCAGATGTTTATTCTGATTGGTTCTGATTTGGATGTTGCTGAGCAATTTTCCAACCCAAATATAGGTGGACTTTCCAGGGTGTGCACCTTATGGATACTGGATTATGAGTTTAATTATTCCATTTCAGTCTAGTGGGACTCTTTTGCTGTTTCAAACTACAATAGCCTGCTGCTCTGGATCCTGAAGAAAATGTTAACTGTTTGACAGAGGCTTGGCTTTGTTTTTGGGTTTTGCTGTGGGTTGAGCGAGAGACCTTCAGTTCAGGATATGTCCTGAGTGAGGCTGTGCAATTGCCTTCATTCAAATGCTGTTCGCCAAGTGGCGTCAGACTTCACTTCCAGAGAAATAGCCTGCAATTCCTATGCTCCACTTGCCACATTTTCAATGATAAATCCAATTGTAGTGCCTCTTTGAAATCCAGTTGGGCTTCAGCTGGTTTTTGCATGGTTACATCATTAATCCAACATCCCAAATGGTATCTCAGCATCTCATTAAGGGTTAAGACAAAGTCACGTGCCTCTGCCAGTTGTCTTAATCTTGTCAAAAACCCTGATGCAGGTTCCCCGGTTCTCTAATTGCTGAGTAAAACCAATACCATTTCAGAATTAGAAGAGGCTTGTCGTTGTAATATTCCTTAACTAAATCCATCAATACTTGAAAGGTTTTAGTATCTGGTGCCTCAAGGAAAGTTAGAACATAGAACATTACAACGCAGTACAGGCCCTTCGGCCCGCGATCTTGCATCGCTCTGTGAAATCAAAGTTAGGCTCCTAATAACTGAAAAAGCTGGTGTCAGGAGAATTACACATTGCGTTTCACCTGCCCCAATGTTGTTTTGCCCAGAAAAAATAAAGCATTCTTTCCACAAACTGAGCACAGTCTTTTACAGCAGGATTGAATGAGTAAAGCTTCCTAAATAACAATGTGATGCTAGAAATGATTACCCCAATTCAAAAACGACCACGCAAAAGGATTTAATCAGGACCATGCTTTTCTCTCATTGCCACTGAAATAATTCCACAGAGGCTGGTAGCCTGTCACTAAGTCACTAAGTCACTCTTAATTTCCACGTGGAGACTCCTTGACTTTGATCCAACTTCCTCAGTGCCAGCTTGCAGAGTGAACAGGATATCTGACACTCCAGGTAAAAACAATGACTGCAGATGCTGAAAACCAGATTCTGGATTAGTGGTGCTGGAAGAGCACAGCAGTTCAGCCAGCATCCGAGGAGCAGTAAAATCGACGTTTCGGGCAAAAGCCCTTCATCTGATAAGGATTTATGGAATGTTACTATATTGAAACAGTTAATTAATAATGGTTACTGTATCTATTATTCTGTTAAGTTTCCAATCTAAGTTATTCTAAATTCTTCTTTCTCTGGTTGTATTTTATCTCCAGTGTTTAACTGGACGGTGTTTTGCTTCACGTCCAGCAGTTTGACCAGTTGTATTGCATCTGAGACACTTTAGAGTTGCCTTGAAAATAAGAAAAAGTTAGGGTCTGGTCTACCTCCTTAATATAATTCTGAGGGAGTCGGATCTGGTTCATAACAATACTTAGTCAAATAAAAGCCCGTGGTACTGGACATATAATATTATAATGAATAGAGGATTTGCTAACTAACAGAATACAGAGAGTTGTGTTAATGGGCACATTTTCAGCAATAAAACTTGTATCTCATGGCCACAGGGGTCAGTGCCAAGGCCACATTTATTCACAATATTAGAAACTTGGATGAGAAAAGTGAATACACTATGGCCAAGTTTGCGGATGACACAAACTCTTGTGCGAATGCAAGTGGTGAGGATGACACAAAGACTCTGCAGAGTGGGATAGAGGGATTAAGAGGGACAAAAGCTTGGCAGATGGAATGTAATGTGGGGGAATGTGAGGTTATTGACTATGGCAAGAAAAATGAATATAATTTAAATGAAGAAAGACTGCAGGAAGCGACAGAACACAGATATGGGAATCCTGCCCATGAACCACAAAAAGCCAGCGTTCAAGTTCAGTGACAATAGGAAAGGCAATTGGAATGTTGTCCTTTATTTCAAGTAGAAAAACTAAAACTATATGAGACATTAAAGTCATAGAGATGTACAGAAGAGGAACAGAGCCTTTGGTCCAACCTGACCATGCTGACCAGATATCCTAAATTAACCTAGTCCCATTTGCCAGCACTTGGCCCATTTCCCTCTGAACCCTTCTTATTCATATACCCAATCAGATGCCTTTTAAATGTTGTAATTGGACCACTTTCTCTGGCAGCTCAATTCCATTATACACCGTCTTCAGCTTGAAAACGTTCCCCACTTAGGTCCCTTTTAAATCTTTAACTTATCACCTTAAAACTGTGCTGTCTAGTTTTGGAGTCCCTTCCCCTGGGAAAAAAAGATCTTGACTAATCTCCCAATCTGTGCCTCGCATGATTTTATAAACCCCTAGAAGGTCACCCCTCAGCCTCTGATGTTCCAGGGAAACTGGCCAGAGCTTATTCAGCTTCTCCCTGTAGCTCAAACTCTCCAACCCTGGCAACATCCTTGTAAATCTTGTCTGGACCCTTTCAACTTTCACTAGTGATAGGTAATAAATACTGGCCAGCCAGGGATGCCCGCGTCCCACAGATGAATTGAAAAAAGTAATGATTTCTTCCATGATATTTTCTGTGTGCATAGATTTGAGACGGAAGAAAGTAAGATGATGGCTTTTTGAGTATGGTTTGAGGCATTTTCATTTTGAGTTGTAGGAGCAAATTACTGCTGATGCTGGAATCAGTTCTGAAAACAAAAAATGCTGGAGATCACAGTAGGTTAGTAAGCATCTATAGAGAGACAGCAAGCTAACATTTCAAGTCTAGATGAAGAGGTAGCTTACTCTCTCTCCATGGATGCTGTGATATCCAGCACTTTATGTTTTCATTTAGAGTTTGTCAACAACAAAAGTTTGCACAACAAAGAAACAGCTAAAATGTACCATTTAAACATTATCTAATACACTTCTATGGCTTTCTGGTGCATATTCCAGTTTGTCCAAACATTCCTATTCATAGTCTGCCCCATATTAAACCCGTCTCATCATTAACCTGAATCTTCCAGTAAATTAATGCCGAGGCTTTAGTCCTTGTCTTTAGATCCTTCCATAGCTTCAATTCACTCAAATTCTCCAACCTCCTGCAGATTTAATGAGTGCCCAACTTGCTTTAGTCGTTGAATTGCAAATCTATGTTAATGGCTAAGACTTTGGTGTGAGGACCTGGACAGAGCTTTAGCACTGATATTAACTTTTAAGCTTACTAGCTCATCAATGATTTGGAGATGCCGGCGTTGGACTGGGGTGTACAAAGTTAAAAATCGCACAACACCCGGTTATAGTCCAACAGGTTTAATTGGAAGCACACTAGCTTTCGGAGCGTCGCCTGGTGTTGTGTGATTTTTAACTTAGCTCATCAATGGTGAGGAGAGCAGGCTTAATGAATGACACATTATGGTCATAATTGTCATTTAGTTGGTAACCCATCTGCTGAAGTGACCTGCTTATATCCACAATATCATCAGCGTTGTCTGAGAGAAAATAAAGCAGTTAGAATACAGAAAATGAATTGTAAATTCCCACAAAAATCCCCATTCCTTGTCAATTCCTACAAATCATTTCACTAGGGAGCTCGTCACATCGCATGTGTTGCATTTTCTAACTTCTAGTCTGTTGTGACCATTTTAGAAGACATAGACCTTTGTAAAATCATAATAAGAGCATCTCTTATTTCTGCAGTTGCCTCTTTTATAATCTTACTGTAGACTATAACATCCTTTGGTTTTGCCAACTTTAGTCCCTTAAGTGTTTCCACAATACTTTTAATGTGCTGGTATTAATTTTCTCATTCCTATTAGTCAGTTGCTTACCCTCTAATTTTGGCATAGTCTTCAACTGTAAGAAAAATGTCAGCAATAACTTTTCAAGAAAAGGCTAAATATTATTTGCTTTGAGATAGTGAGGACTGCAGATGTTGGAGAGTCAGGGTCGAGAGAGTGTGGCGCTGGAAAAAGCAAAGCATGTCAGGCATGAGTTAGTCATGTTATGTGAATGCCAAGTCTTGGATTTTGGAAGGGTTAGCCAGAAGGTGTGTGCAAATTGTTCCTGAAGCATTAAAAACAATTCTCATCATTGTACAGCATCAGACTCTAATGTAGTTTTCTTGCAGTTGTGATTGTAAAAATGCCCTTGTTCTGCTCAGAGTTATTCACTTCAGTTTTCCTTCACAGTATCTTCAAAATTCACCTGCATTGTGTCTTCAAATAAATTTTGCAGATAAAAGCAATATTTATCTGCTATTAATTCAAGTTTGTTTCTAAATGTTGTGCAGTTTAAATGGAAAAGAAATACCTGAACCCTAACCCTATAGAAAGGAAAAGTATGAGAGTAAACTTGTGGGAAACGTAAAATATGATCATAAAAGTTTACATTGATACTTGAAGAGAAAAAAATTTGCAAAGACAAATGTAAGTCCCTTACAGTCAGGAACAGGGTAATGTATAATAGGAAACAAAGAAATAGCTAACCAACTGAATGCGTAACTCAGTTATATTTTTACAAAGGAGGACACAATTAACATACCAGAAACGTAAGGAAACAAGGAATATTCTGAGAGGGAGGAATGAAAAGAAAACAGTATTAATTAGGAAATCGTGTTGGGGAAATTGATGAGAGATTAAAAATTGAATAATCCCCAGGGTTTAATAACCTATATCCCAGAGTACTGAAGGAAGTGGTCCTATAAATAGTGGTCATTTTCCAAGATTCTTTATCCCTTGTTTCTGGCTATGAGCGACTTATGATTACAAATCCTCCTTTCTTCACATACCCCTTTTCTCTTCACATATCTATAAAAACGTTTTCAAGCAGTTTTTACGTCACCTTCAAGCTTATTCTCTTTAGGCTCTGGAACAGTTCCTGTGGATTGAAGGGAACTAATATAACTCCTCGATTTAAAAAGATGAAGAGAAAACCAGGAATTATGGATCACTGAATCTGATGTTACCCATGGGGAAAATGCTAGTGTCTATTATAAAAGACTTAGTAGCAGGGCACTTGGAAAACAGTGACAGGATTGGACAGAGTCAGCATGGATTTACAAAAGGGAAATCAATCTTTACAAATCTACAGGAATTCTTTGTGTACATAACTAGTAGAGTTGATGTATATGAGATTGATCCAGTGGATGTGGTCTATTTCATCTTTCAAAAGGCTTCCCACAAGGTCCTACATCAGAGATTGTCATGTAAGCTTAAAGAGCATGTGATTCGGGTTGTGTGCCAACTAGTCGGGAGACAGAAAACAAACAGTAGGAATAAATGGGTCTTTTTCCAGAAGACCGGCATTGATTAGTGGGGTACTGCAAGGATTAGTGCTAGGACCCCAGCTATTCATAATATATGTTGATGAGGGAACAAAATGTAATCTATTTAGATTTGCAGATGACACAAAGCTGGGTGGGACAGTAATCGGTGAGGAGGATGTGGAGATGCTTCAGGGTGATTTGCACAAATTGAGTGGTCAAAATGCATGGCAGATGCAATACAATGCAGATACATGTGAGGTTATCTACTTTGGTAGCAAAAACAGAAAGGCAGATTATTATCTGAATGGTTATTGTTTGAGAGAGGAGAATGTGCAACAAGACCTGATTGTCCTCATACACCAGTTGCTGAAGGTGAGCATGCAGGTCCAGCAGGTGATGAAGAAGACAAATGGTTACAGAATATTTGCCTTAATAGTGAGATGATTCAAGGACAGGAGCAGGATGTCTTGCTGAAATTACACACGGCTTTGGTGAGACTATGTCTGGAATATTGTGTGCAGTCTGGTATCCGTCGCTGAGGAAGGGTGTTCTTTTTATAAACAGAGTGCAGCAGTTTACCAGACTAATTCCTGCATTGGTGGGACTGATATATAAGGAGATATTAAATCATTAAGAATTATATTTGCTCGAGTTCGGAAGAATGAGGGGCAATCTCACAGAAATGTGCAAAATTTGAATGTGACTAGACAGGGAAAATGCAAAAAGGATGTTGCTGATGATGGGAAAGTCCAGAACCAGGAGTCATAGACTAAGGATGTAGGGTAAACTGTTTAGGACTGAGATGAGGAGCATCTGCTGAGCTGAGAGAATAATGGCCACATCACAGATGAAGACTCCACAGGCAGAAAAAGAATGGGTGACCACCAGGCAGAGTAAGAGAACTCGGCAGACAGTGCAAAACTCCCCTGTGGTCATTATGCAAAACAGATGAACCGCTTTGGATACTGTTGAGGGGAATAACCTCTCAGAGGAAAGCAGTAACAGCCAAAGTTGTGGCACCATGGTTGGCTCTGCTGCGTGGGAGATGAGCAATAAGTGTAGAAATGCAGTACCATAGGAGATTCAACGGTAATTGGGAATAGATAGGTGTTTCTATCGCCACAAATGAGAGTCTACAATGGTATTACCACCCATGGTGCGAGGTTAAGAATGTTTCAGAGCAGACAGGACATCCTGAAGGGGGAGGGTGAACATCCAGTCTTCGTGGTGCACATTGATATCCAATACATTGGTTACATAAAAGGAATGAGGTCCTAAAAGCAAAATAAAGGGAATGAGGAAATAAGCTGAAAAATAAGGATTTGAAAGGTGGTGATTTCAGGATTACAACCAGTCCCTTGTGCTAGTCAGAGTAATAATAGCAGGGTGTACTGAATGAATTAGTGGCTAAAAAGATGGTGTGAGGGGGAGGGTTTCAGATTCCTGGGACGTTGTGATTTCTGAGGGAAACTGGAAGAAACTGGACTGGTTACTCCTGGGCGGGACCATGACGAAGGCCTTCCAAGGAAGTACTTGCTCGATTAGTTGGGTTTAGGAGGGATCAAACTAAATTGGCAGGGGCATGGGAACCTATGCAAGTGTCAGAGGAAGGGAAATCAAAGACAAGAACAAAAGATAGAAAGAGGAATACAAGAAGTGATAGGCAGAAGAATCAAAAGCCAGAATCAAAGAAGACCACAGTAAAAGGAAGTGGGAACGATGCAGAAAGTTAAAAAGACAAACCTTAAGGCTTTGTGCCTGAATGCACAGAGCGTTTGAAATAAAGTGGATGAATAAATCACACAAATCGATGTAAAAGGCCATGATATAGTTGGGATTATGGGAGGCAGGGTAACCAGGGATGGGACCTGAACATCCAGGAGTATTCAGTATTTAGGAAGGACTGACATAAAGGAAAAGGCAGTGGGGTTGGATTACTGGTGAAAGAGGATATAAACACAATATTGAAAGATACGAACTTAATCTGTATGGACAAAATTGAGAAATACCTCGGGGCAAAAAAACATTAGTAGTACTGAGAGGCCCAAATTGTAGTGGGAATAGTAGACATGGCATTAAACAAGAAATCAGAAAAACATTCCGGAAAGGAAAATCTGTAATTATGGATACAAATCAATACCGTAGAGGAAGAATTCCTGCAGTGTGTATGGGATGGTTTTCTGGACCAATACGTTAAGGAACCAACTGGAAAACAGGCCAGCTTAGACTGGATGTTAATCACTGATAAAGGTACAATTGGTCATATCGTTGAGAGAGACTCCTTGAGGATATGTAACCATAATATGATAAAATCTTTCATGAGGATGGAGAGTGAACATAGAACATTACAGCGCAGTGCAGGCTTTTCAGCCCTTGATGTTGCGCCGACCTGTGAAAATAATCTAATGCCCATCTAACCTGCACCGTTCCATTATTACCCATATGTATGTCCAATGCCCATTTAAATGCCTTTAGTGTCGGCGAGTCTACCACTGTTGTAGGCAGCTGTTCCATGCCCCTACTACTCTCTAAGTAAAGAAACTACCCCTAATATCTGTCCTAAATCTATCACCCCTCAATATAAAGCTATGTCCACTCACTTTAGCCCTCACCATCCGAGGAAAAAGGCTCTCACTGTCCGCCCCATCTAATCCTCTGATTATCTTATACATTTTGATTAAGTCATGTCCCAACCTTCTTCTCTTCAACGAAAACAGCCTCAGTTCCCTCAGCCTTTCCTCATAAGATCTTCCTTCCATACCAGGCAACATTAGTAATTCTCTTCTGAACCCTTTCAAAGCTTCAGTCAAGGATAGTAGTGGGAAGTTGCGTGTGGAGGCTGAAGAGATTGTGGAGACACTGAATGAATACTTTTCGTCAGTATTCACTCAGGAACAGGACATTGTTGCCGATGTGAATATTGAGTCACAATTAATTAGAATGGACGGCTTTGAGGTATGTAGGGAAGAAGTGTTGGAAATTCTGGAAAGGGTGAAAATAGATAAGTCCCCTGGGCCTGATGGCATTTATCCTAGGATTCTCTGGGAAGCAAGGGAGGAGATTGCAGAGCCATTAGCCTTGATTTTTATGTCCTCATTGTCTACAGGAATAGTGCCAGTAGACTGGAGGATAGCAAATGTGGTTCCCTTGTTCAAGAAAGGGAGTAGGGATAACCCTAGTATCTATAGGCCGGTGAGTCTCACTTCGGTTGTGGGCAAAGTTTTAGAGAGAATTGTAAGGGATAGGATTTATGAATATCTGGATAGGAATAATGTGAACTTGGATAGTCAGTATGATTTTGTGAAGGGCAGGTCGTGCCTCACAAACCTTATTGAATTCTTTGAGAAGGTGACTAAGGAGGTAGATGAGGGTAAAGCGGTAGAGGTGGTGTATATGGATTTTAGTAAGGCGTTTGATAAGGTTCCCCATGGTAGGCTACTGCAAAAAATACAGAGGTATGGCATTGAGGGTGAGTTGGAGGTTTGGATTAGGAATTGGCTGGCTGGAAGAAGACAGAGGGTAGTAGTTGATGGTAAAGGTTTATCTTGGAGTGCAGTTACTAGCGGTGTTCCACAAGGATCTGTTTTGGGACCATTGCTGTTTGTCATTTTTATAAATGACCTGGAGGAGGGACTAGAAGTTTGGGTGAGCAAGTTCGCGGATGATACGAAAGTCGGTGGAGTTGTTGAGAGTGAGGAAGGATGTGTCAGGTTACAGCGGGATATAGATAAGTTGCAGAGCTGGGCAGAAAGGTGGCAAATGGAGTTCAATGTAGGTAAGTGTGAGGTGATTCACTTTGGTAAGAGTAACAAAAAGACGGGGTACTGGGCTAATGGTCGGATACTTGGTAGTGTGGATGAGGGATCTTGGTGTCCATGTACACAGATCTCTGAAAGTTGCCACCCAGGTAAATAGTGTGGTGAAGAAGGCATATGGCGTACTGGCTTTTATTGGTAGAGGAATTGAGTTCCGGAGCCCTGAGGTCATGCTGCAGTTGTATAAGACTCTGGTGTAGCCGCATCTGGAGTATTGTGTGCAGTTTTGGTTGCCATACTATAGGAAGGATGTGGAGGCACTGGAACAGGTGCAGAGGAGGTTTACCAGGATGTTGCCTGGTATGGTAGGAAGATCGTATGAGGAAAGGCTGAGGCACTTGGGTCTGTTTTCATTGGAGAAAAGAAGGTTTAGGGGTGACTTGATAGAGGTGTACAAGATGATTAGGGATTTAGACAGGATTGACCATGAGAACCTTTTTCCACGTATGGAGTCAGCTATTACGAGGGGGCATAGCTTTAAATTAAGGGGTGGTAGGTATAGGACAGATGTTAGGGGTAGATTCTTTACTCAGCGAGTCGTGAGTTCATGGAATGCCCTGCCAGTAGCAGTGGTGGACTCTCCCTCTTTATGGGCATTTAAACGGGCATTGGATAGGCATATGGAGGATAGTGGGCTAGTGTAGGTAAGATGGGCTTGGATCGGCGCAACATCGAGGGCCAAAGGGCCTGTACTGCGCTGTATTTTTCTATGTTCTATGTTTCCACATTCTTCCTATAATGCAGTGACTAGAACTGTGCGACCTTACCAGTATCTTGTACAGCTGAAGCATGACCTCATGCCTCTAAACTCATTCCCCCTATCAATAAACGCCAACACACTAAAAGCCTATCAACTTGGGTGGCAACTTTCAGGGATTTATGCACCAGGACACCGAGATCTCTCTGTTCATCTACACTGCCAAGACTTTTACCATTATCCCGGTACTCTGCATTCCTGTTATTTCTTCCAAAGTGAATACTTCACACTTTTCCACATTAAACTCCATTTGCCACTTCTCAGCCCAGCTTTGCATGTTATCTATGTCCCTCTGTAACCCATAACATCTTTCGACACTATCCACAACTCTGCCTACCTTAGTGTCATCTACAAATTTTCTAACACATCCTTCTACACCCACATCCAGATCATTTATAAAAAACAAACAGCAATGGCCCCAAAACATATCCTCAAGAACTCAATAAGGTTCGTGAGGCATGACCGCCCCTTCACGAAACCGTGTTGACTATCCCTAATCAAATTATTATTTCCAGATGATTGTAAATCGTATCTTTTATATCCATTTCCAACACCTTTCCAAAGTAAAGTTCACTGGCCTATAATCACCAGGGTTGTCTCTACTCCCCTTCTTAAACAAAGGAACAATATTTGCTATCCTCCATCTTCTGGCACTACACCTGTCAACAATGATGACTTAAAGATCGAAGCCAAAAGCTCTGCAATCTCCTCCCTGGCTTCCCAGAGAATTCGAGGATGAATCCCATCCGGCCCAGGGGGCTTATCTATTTTCAGATCTTCCAAAATTACTAAAACCTCTTTGTTGTCAACCTCAATCCCATCTAATCTTGTAGTCTGTATCTCCGTATTCTCACGAACATTTCCCTTTCCAAATATGATGAAAAGTATTCATTAAGCACTTCCCCTATGTTGTCAGATTCCACACACAACTTCCCAGTACTATCTTTGATTGGCCCGAATCTTACTCGAATCATTCTTTTATTCCTGATATACCGATAGAAGGCCTTAGGGTTTTGCTTCATCCTATCAGCCAACAACTTCTCATGTCCCCTCCTGGCTCTTCTTAGCTCTCTCTTTAGATCTTTGAGGCTAACCTATAATTCTCAAGCTCCCTAAGTGAGCTTTCACGCCTCATCCTCACATAAGCCTTCTTCTTTCTCTTGGCAAGAGCTTCAACTTCTTACGTAAGCCATGGCTCCCACTGTCGACAATTACCTTCCTGCCTGATAAGTATATACTTATCAAAGACCCGCAGTAGCTGTTATAGAGTCATAGAGATGCACAGCATGGAAACAGACCCTTCAATCCAACTCATCCATGCTGACCAGATGTCCCAATCTAGTCCCACCTACCAGCACCCTGCTCATATTCCTCCAAACCCTTTCTATTCATATTCCCATCCAGATGCCTTTTTAATGCTGGGCCGAATATCTCTCATTAAGATGAATGTTCTTCCTCGTTTGCTTTATCCCATGCGTATGCTCCCTATAATGTTTCCCAGGTCAACGCTGTGGAAGCTTATGGGATGGTTTGGTTCCTTTGTCTGGCATCGTGGGCGGCCCCTCATCAAACTTACTAAATTGCAGTTGCCTCAAGGAGGGGGAGGAGTTGATCTCCCAGACATCAGGAGGTATCAATTGAGTTCCCCACTGTCCTTTGTCTGTGATTGGTAGGTAACGATCCAAATTCAATATGGTTGGATATTGAGGTCTCCCAGGCAAAGTGCCCTCTTATTAACCTGTTGTTCATGGATAAGATGAGGACAGTTATGGATCACTGCCAGAACTGCATTGTCATTAGTACAGTCAAGGCTTGGAGGGTGATGCGTCAGAATGAGAGTTGTTTATCCAAGACTTTCCCACTTAAGCCAGGGTTCCGACCACGGATGATGGACTCAGGGTTCAAACTATGGGCAGTGAGAGGAGTTTCTAGTTTGGGAGATTTGTTTGAGCGGGAGGTTTTGATGTCTTTTGAGCAACTGAGCTGCAAATACGGGTTACCCAGCAGAGATGTTTTCCGTTTTTTTCAGGTTAGGGATTTCATCCAGAAGAAGACTAAGCTTCTCACTAAGCCCTATAAGCCCGATACAGAGAGGTTGTTGCTACGTTCCACAAGCCCCCTTTCGGTTAGTGCCCTCTATCGCCTGCTGGGTGGCAGGACCTGGCAGGATATTAACCGGTTATGTGAAGTCTGGGAGCAAGAGCTAGGAGTGGAGATCTCTTCTGAAACATGGGAGAATATATGGGTGAGTACTCGAAAGATCTCAATCTGTAACAGGACATGCGCTACGCAGTTAAAAGTTCTACTCATCTGGCACCAGACCATCTGGCGAAGTTTAAAAAAGGGGCATCTTCAGTGTGCCCCAAATGTAAAATAAGTGTAGGTACTCTTACCCATTGCTTCTGGACGTGCCACAGGCTCCGTGTTTATTGGAGTGAGGTGGCGGGAGAGATCAGGAGGGTATTGAGAACTGAAGTCAAAGAAGACCCAATATCTCTCCTCTTAGGTCGACCAAAGTTAGCATCTTTAAACGGGCATGGGAAGAAACTCTTTAATATTCTTGCATACTGTGCACAGAAGAATATTCTGATGAACTGGGTGTCTGAGAACCCGCCGGGCTTGCTGGGATGGCAGAAATTAATTATGGAGCACATCCCCTTGGACCTTTTCACAAACATGGTGTATCACACAACAGACCATTTTTATAAGATATGGCAGCCCCTCTTGAGTTATTTGGGAACAGATTTGTCAGTTATCTTAACTAGGACGTTTGTTTAACCAGGATGGTTAGATTTATCAAGCCCTGGGCCCTGGAGGGGGTCTCCTGAATTAATACAATGCTCCCGTTCCTTTGTTTGGGAGTTTTGTGTCGAGCATAGCTGTTCTGTATTTTGTGGGTTTTTGGAGTTTTTTTTGCTTTTCTTTCTTTATTTTGGTGTTGCTTTGCACAGTGTTAGGGGTTGTTTTGTATTAGAGAATAGGTAGACAGTAGTTGTATTGTAATTTGTGATTTTTTCTTTTTATTATACTGATATTTGTTATTGATTGTATTTTTCAATAATTTTATATGTTTGTAAAGTTCAAACAAATTTGCGAATAAATATATTGTCAAAAAAAAGGAAAGCATAGTAAATGTCTTCTTCACTATCCTAACTGCATGCGACTGTACTTTGAAGGAGCTATGAACCTGCACTCCCAAGGTCTCTTTGTTCAGCAACACACCCTAGGACCTTACCACTAAGTGTATAAGTCCTGCTAAGATTTGCTTTCCCAAAATGCAGCACCTTACATTTATCAAAATTAAACTCCATCTGCCATTCCTCAGCCCATTGGTCCATCTGATCAAGATTTCGTGATCTGAGGTAACCTTCTTCGGTGTACACTACACCTCCAATTTTGGTGTCATCTGTAAACTTTCTAACTCTACCTCCAATGCTCCCATCCAAATCATTTATATAAATGATGAAAAGTAGTGGACCCAGTACCGATCCTTGTGGCACACAACTGATCACAGGCCTCCAGTTTGAAAAACAACCCTCCACTACCACCCTCTGTCTTCTACCTTTGAGCCAGTTGTGTATCCAAGTGGCTATTTCTCCCTGTATTCCATGAGATCTAACATTGCTGAGCAGTCTCCCATGGGGTACCTTGTCGAATGCCTTACTGAAGTCCAGATAGATCACATCTACTGCTCTGCCCTCATCAATCCTCTTAGTTACTTCTTCAAAAAACTCAATCAAGTTTGTGAAATATGATTTCCCATACACAAAGCCATGTTGGCTATCTCGAATCAGTCCTTGCATTTCCAAACACATGTACGTCCTGTCCCTCAGGATTCCCTGCAACAAGTTGCCCAGCACTGATGTTAGGCTCACTGGTCTATAGTTCCCTGGCTTGGCCTTACCACTTTTCTAAAATAATGGCACCACATTAGCCAACCTCCAGTCTTCTAGCAGCTGACCTGTGACTATCAATCTTACAAATATCTCAGCAAGAGGCCCAGCAATCACTTCTCTAGCTTCCCACAGAGTTCTCGGGTACAGCTGTTCAGGTCGTGGGGATTTATCCACTTTTATGCATTTCAAGACATCCAGCACTTCCTCCTCTGTAATATTTCCCTACATTCTATATCTTCCATGTCCTTTTCCACAGTAAACACTGATAGAAAAAACTTCTTTCGTATCTCCGCCATCTCCTGCAGCTGTACACAAAGGCTGCCTTGCTGGTCTTTGAGGGGCCCTGTTCTTTCCCTAGTTATCCTTTTCTCCTTAATTTATTTGTAAAAAACCTTTGGATTCTCCTTAACCCTATTTGCCAAAGCTATCTCATGTCCCCTTTTTGCCCTCCTGATTTCCCTCTTAAGTATACTCCGAAGCTCCACATTTCAAGAGTGTCCACCCCCTGCAGTTTCCTTCCCCATCCTAAATCTTGCCTAATCACATCATAATTGCCTTTTCCCAAGATATACCTTTTTCCCTGTAGTATATACCTATCCCTGCCCATTGCCTTTGTAAACATAACCGAATTATGGTCACTATCGCCAAAGTGCTCACCTACTTTCAAGTCTAACACCTGGCCGGGTTCATTCCCCAGTAACATATCCAGTATGGCATCTCCCCTTGTTGGTCTGTCTACATACTGTGTGAAAAAACCCTCCTGCACACATTGAACTACTTGAACTATAGTATTCCCAGTCAATATTGGCGAAGTTGAAGTCCCCCATAAGAACTACCCTGTTACTCTCATTCCTATCGAGAATCATCTTTGCTATCCTTTCCTCTACATCCCTGGAACAATTTGGAGGCCTGTAAAAACTCTCAACAGGTGACCTCTACTTTCCTGTTTCTAACCTCAGCCCAAACTTCCTCAGTGGATGAGTCCTCAAACGTTCTCTCAGCTGCTGTAATACTACCCTCGAACAGCAATGCCACAGTGCCCCCCTCTTTTACCATCACCTTGGTTCTTACTGAAACATCTAAATCCCAGAATCTGCAACAACCATTCCTGTCCCTCCTCTAGCCATGTCGATGAAAAGGCCACAACATCAAAATCCCAGGTACCATCCCATGCTGCAAGTTCACCCACCTTATTCTGGATGCTCCTAGCATTGAAGTACACACATTTCAAACCAACATACTGATTGCTGGTGCCCTCTCACGACCTTGTAAACCTATCCCTGACCTCACTACCCTCAACCTCCTGTATACTGGAGATAAATAGTTCTGAGACTTGTGTCCTGAATCTTCATAAGGGAAGCTACGATGGTATACTGGGTATGAGTTGGCTATGATGGTTTGGGAAATGTTCCTGAAAGGAATGACACTGGATAGGCAGTGGCAAACACTCAGGAGTGAATGGGTGATAAACAAAAAATGTTTAATCCGGTCTGGCGCAAGAGTGCAAAGAGAGCAGTCACAAAGTCATGGTTTACAAGGAAACTTAGTGATATGAAAAAGAGATACAAATTGAAAAGGAAAAACAATAAACCTGAAGATTGGGAATGGTTCACACGCAAAGGAGGACGAAGGGATTGAGTAAGAAGGAGAGAGGATGATAGTAAGCTTGCAGAGAATGTAAAAACTGACTGTAAATGTGAATTATATCGGTATTTGAAAAGAAAAAGGTTGGTGAAAACTAATGTCAGTCCCTTCCAACCAGAAAGAGGGTAATTGACAATGGGGAAAAAGAGGTGGCTGACGAGCTACAATCATAGTTTGTTTCAGTCTTCACAAAGGAGGGCATGAATAATGTACCAGAAATGATTGCAAACACAGGGACTTTAGCTAACGTAACACCACTGTTTAAAAAGGGAGGTTGAGAGAAAACGGAATTATAGACCAGTGAGTCTGATGTTGAGAGCAGAAAGATGCGAGAGTCTATTAACAGAATTTTATAGCAGAGCACTTAGAAAACAATTTTAGAACCAGACACAGTCAGTATGGATTTATAGAAGGGAAACCATGCTTGGCAAACTACTGGAATTCTTCAAGGATGTAACTAGTAGGAAATGATTAGGGGGAGCCAGTGGATGTGTTTTATTTTGACTTTCAGAACAAGTCCCACATAAGAGATTAATGTGTAAAATTAAGCACATGGGATTGGGGTAGTGGTTTGAGATGGTTAGAAAATCAGATTTTCTCAGGGATTTCTGTTTCACAGGTCACTAATTGATAAAGTACCATTATGAGAGCTATTCTCTGGGCAGTCTGCAGATGCTGGTGGCTTGGTAGTTCTCCTACCACCTGTTCCCCTGTCTCATACCCCCAACAGCATTGGATTGTGTCATTGGCTTTTAAGATTGTCAATAAAGTAAACTCAAACTTGATTGGAGTTTGGAATTTTTCAGGGTATAATTTAAACTGATTGGCCTAATTTGAATCTGAACCTGGAATCATACAAGACTCTGATATTTAAATTCCCATGTCTGGTCCATTTAATAACACGCAAGAGAACAGAAGAAAATGCCCTTTTTGCTGAGCTAGTCACAACCAGTTGGATGTTATGAGGTGGGCTCAGTTATGGAAACATTTAGCTTCAAAAAAAGGATAGGTTTCAATTGCTGCTGATTCTAATATTTGATGAAAAATTCCAAAGACACGAGAACTGAATGCAGCAATTCAAACTAATGCAGTTGGTGCATCATTTCTGTACCTCACAAATGCTCTGGGATCACAAAAACACTGTAAAGTAAAAAGCTTCAATAACTCCTGGTAATGTCCCTGTCTCATAATTTAAAAAGCCGATCAAAAATACAGCTCGTCCCAGTCTCAGGGATTTATTTATCCAGTTATTTCCAACCTGAACAACCAATTAAGACTATGGCGACAGGTAATGTGTCTATTTAATTCAAGCCATATTAACATTTTTTTATTGAACAGTGAAGATGATACAGTCATCAGAATTCAAAATCAATGCAAATATTTAACAACATTTATCGAGGATATAACCCACTCACAAGCAATTGGCAGAGCAATGAGGAAAGTGCACGACATAGAAGGAACACCGTGCACATGCAACACTACAAAGAAACAACAGGTCATTTAGCTTCACAACCTTATTCCATCATTTAGTGATATCTTGGCAAACCGAAATACTCGTCTTTGTGCCAAATACCGGAACAGAAAGGTTTTAGAGGGATATGGGCCAAATGGTGACAAATGGTACTAGATTAATTTAGGATATCTGATCGATATGAATGAGTTGGACTGTAGGGTCTGTTTCTCTGCTGTACATTTCTATGATTCTACCTTAATTCCTTTGGCTCACAGAAACTATCAATCCCTGCTTTAACACTGCTGTCATTTCCCCTCGCAGAGAGGGATACTTTCAGTCTGCAGGCTCCTGATGTTTCTTCGACATTTGCTGACATTAGCTTAACTTTTTAACTTCGGATCAGAGAATCCCTCCAGTGTGGAAACAGGCCATTTGGCCTGACAGGTTCACACTGACCCTCCGAAGAGTATCCCACCCAGGCACATTCCCCTATTCTACATTTATCCCTGACTAATGCACCTAACCTACAGGCAATCCTACAGGCAACTCTGAACACTACAGGCAATCTCGTATGGCCAATTCACTGAACCTGCACAGAGAGTCATAGAGCTGTACAGCATGGAAACAGACCCTTTGGTCCAACTCATCCATGCCAACCAGATATCCCAACCCAAACTAGTCCCACCTGCCTGCACCCGGCCCATATCCCTCCAAACCCTTCCTGTTCATATACCCATCCAAATGCGGAGGTAACCCACGCTGACTTAGGGAGAATATGAAAACTCCACACAGACTTGAGGCTGGTATCAAACTCGGGTCCCTGGCACTGTGAACGTGTTGCATCTCAACCAATCAGAAGGCTGTTGTCAGGTATAATTTCCTTAATTTAAACATGTAGATACTTCCAGGGCACCTAGTGCAGACCTCTAAGATGTGGTCATGATGATCATAGATGATGTGGAACCTTTCCTTACTTTAATAAATTCACCTGCATTACAATATCATGCTCAACAATATGTAACATTTAATTTTCAAATTGCAGAACTCTCTTGTATTTCACTGTATATGTGTCTAACTTTCATTTCAGTTTATAGTTTCCAAGAAATGAAAAATATGTGATTGCTTAAAGTATCTGCTGGACAATAATGCACTACAATGTTTCTCGTTGTGGGTATTTAGGTCAAAGGTCTTTGTCATCATAACTCCTGTAACCACACTCAAGTTAGGCAGATGTGCTTTAGTTAAGGAAAGAGTCCTACTGCTTCAGGTAGGGTCCTGTCATCACAGAGGAACGGTAGCCACTATAGCTTCATTCTTGCAGTTGCATCTGAAATCAGACAAAGATAGTTTAACGTGCCAAAATATTGACAAATGTGAGATTCTATTTGTAAATAGCACCCATGCGAGTGAAGGTCTTCTTTTCCTTGGGGTTCACAGCTTAGATGGTGGATGACTGTCCTATAGTGGTGCATGCTGGACTTGAGGGTTTTGATGTTCCTGAGGAGTTTGTGGCTGGAGCAGCCAGACGTAGTAAGTTTGAAGATGACACCAAAATTGGAGGTGTAGTGGACAGCGAAGAGGGTTATCGTAGATTACAACAGGATCTGGACCGGATGGGGCAATGGGCTGAGAAGTGGCAGTTGGAGTTTACTTCAGATAAATGCGAGGTGCTGCATTTTGGGAAATCAAATCTTAGCAGGACTTATACAGTTAATGGTACGGTCCTAGGGAGTGTTGCTGAACAAAGAGACCTTGGAGTGCAGGTTCATAGCTCCTTGAAAGTCGAGTCACAGGTAGATAGGATAGTGAAGAAGGCGTTTGGTATGCTTTCCTTTATTGGTCAGAGTATTGAGTACAGGAGTTGGGAGGTCATGTTGCGGCTGTACAGGACATTGGTTAGACCACTGTTGGAATATTGTGTGCAATTCTGGTCTCCTTCCTATCGGAAAGATGTTGTGAAACTTGAAAGGGTTCGGAAAAGATTTACAAGGATGTTGCCAGGGTTGGAGGATCTGAGCTACAGGGAGAGGCTGAATAGGCTGGGGCTGTTTTCCCTGGAGCATCGGAGGCTGAGGGGTGACCTTATAGAGGTTTACAAAATGATGAGGGCATGTATAGGATAAATAGACAAAGTCTTTTCCCTGGGGTCGGGGAGTCCAGAACTAGAGGGCATAGGTTTTGGGTGAGAGGGGTAAGATATAAAAGAGACCGAAGGGGCAATGTTTTCACGCAGAGTGTGGTATATGTATGGAATGAGCTGCCAGAGGATGTGGTGGAGGCTGGTACAATTGCAACATTTAAGAGGCATTTGGATGGGTATATGAATAGGAAGGATTTGGAGGGATATGGTCCGGGTGCTGGCAGGTGGGACTAGATTGGGTTGGGATTTCTGGTTGGCATGGACAGGTTGGACCGAAGGGTCTGTTTCCATGCTGTACATCTCTATGACTCTATGGCTCTGTTGGACTATAACCTGGTGTCGAATTTCAGTAAGACTGAAGTAATAGGTACAGTTTTGGACTCTATGTCATCTCATGAAATGGAGGAGCAGGCTTAATGGGTCAAATCATTCTCCTGTCCCTGATTATAGTGGTGTCTGCACACACAGCATTGGAAAACTACACTGGAGCCAGTAACGCTGAAAATGAAAGTTGCCTTCATCCCAGAGGACCATTGGCTACACTATCACTGGGGAGAGATGATTGGTGGAGCCTTTAACCTGACAGTCATCACACCTCAGACGAATGGTGAAGTTGAGAAGGTGGGGCCTTCATAGTGATCTCAGCTGGTACAGGAATTGAATCAATGCTGCTGGTGTCACCTTGCATTTTAAAACACCTGTACAGCAACCTGTAACACACAAACTGCTTCTTGGTGATGTAGTTCCACAATATCCTTGAAATTTCTCTCCCATCACTACTGACATGAATACTTCACACTGGGGTTATGCTGCTCAAAATGGTGTTTCACATACACCCCAACTGTCAACAGAAGCTTTGAAAAGTTGGCTGTTATTGTGTAGAGCTTTCAGACCAATACACCTCATTGCAATTTGAATTCTAACAATTGAAATTAATGAATTTAAAAACTTTCCTCGTCTTGCCTTCCCCTGTCTCTCTTGACTCCCTTCTATGTGGCAAAGAAACTATTTATTGTGATAACTATTTATGGTTACTGAAAGTTAGCCTTGTTATGCTGGGGGTGCATGTCCTGGACCACTGCAAAAATTCAAGGATCACAGTGGTTAGCACTGCTGCCTCACAGCGCCAGAGACACGGGTTCAATTCCCGCCTCAAGCGACTGACTGTGTGGAGTTTGCACGTTCTCCCCGTGTCTGCGTGGGTTTCCTCCAGGTGCTCCGGTTTCCTCCCACAGTCCAAAGATGTGCAGGTCAGGTGAATTGGCCATGCTAAATTGCCCGTAGTGTTAGGTAAGGGGTAAATGTAGCGGTATGGGTGGGTTGCGCTTCGGCGGGTCGGTGTGGACTTGTTGGGCCGAAGGGCCTGTTTCCACACTGTAATGTAATCTTAGAAATCTAATCTAAATGCACTGGGTTCTAAGGTTGGCTTTTAAAACTGTATGGTTACCTGTGTCACAACCCCAGAAGTAAAATGAAGATTTTCAAATTCTAATTCCATTACATGTTTTTTATATGAGGATAGTTACAGCCAAACTTGGCTACATTTGTAAATTAAGTGGCTGTCTGAATAGAGAGAGAGGGAGGCCAAGCCTTGGAATGTTATGTCTTCAAACCACTGCCCTTCCAAAGGGGGAAGGATGCATTTCAAAACAGACTGGACTGTGACCTTAGGTGACGACAAAGGTAACAGAGATAATGACCACCCCTCCCCCCCCGCCACGCTGCTCACCAGCACGCCGGCTCTCTGCAAATTATGCCCCAAACTGCAAACCACAAATATATTTTACCATTCGAAGAACACAGAAGGATAGGGATTAAAAAGCCAGTTCCAACTCAATTGTGGAAGTTGGAGTGAACAATCTAGTCCGTACCAGCCTGAATTTGAGTGCTAGCAGGCTGTAAAGGTGACAGATGAAGAGCTGTTCTGTAGTTACCCCTGCCTTGAGGGTAAAGACAGTCTCTCTCTCTCCTGAGTGTAAGAGCTCAGCTAGCTAACAGCCAAACAAAAGAAAATAGGGCAACTAAAGGACTCCCTCTTAAACCTGACACCTAGAATTCAACCAAAGTTAAAGAAACAGGACAACAGAATCACAACCTGAAAAATTAAGGATCACGAAACCAACTGTTTGACGAACAATGTCAGTGCTATGGGTAACTTCCACTGCATTGGCCATAATGTTCACCTATTGCTGTTTGTGAATAATTCTGACTGACCCATTTATCTTTTTTCATAAAATTTGCACTTGCCTCTAAGTTTAATCTGTGTGTATGTGTGTTGCATTACTAATTCGTCTCACCTATTAATAAACTCACTAATAAACTGCTAAATTAAGAGAGTATGGTTAAATTGGCTGCTTTTAGACTAAGTTCATTTGGAGCTGAGAAAATGGTATCCATAATGGAAGGAATTGTTAATAAATTAACTTTGTTGCGATAAAACAAGGGGATGGTGAATAATTAACAGTTTTAGTGTCCAGTCTGGAATTGGAAAAAATGCTATTTTTTCATTTTTTCTTCTTCTTTTCTCAATTTTTTTCTCTTTCTTTGCTTTTTATAAAGCTTACTTGCCCGGGAGGTGATGGAGTGAGACTTCAGCTCTCAGTAATGAGGTGGCTGGTAAGCCAATCAGATCTCTAGCACTCAGAAGCATTGTAGCATTGTTGAGGTCCAGAGCAGTCGGTGGTGAGGTAGCTGGTGATTCCCAGGTGGCATTCGGCAGTGAAGCGGTGGTGAGTCCGGATGGGGGTCAGCGGTGGTGATTCCGGATGGCATTCGGTGGTGAGGAGGCTGGTGAACCCGGATGGTATTCGCTGGTGAGGTGGCTGATGAGTGGGACTCTGGCAGTTGGCAGTGAGATGGCAGTGCAGAGGAGATCAAGTCCAGCACGGGGAGTGGAAGCCCTCCTGGGGAAAGCCCAGCAGGAGTGTCTGCAGGCCCATGGCTAAAGAAAGAGTATTATGCTGAACTTCTAACTTACTTCTTTGTTTTTCTACATTGTACCTAAGATTTTGTACCTTGGTATCTTTGTACCTAAGGTGGTACCGAGAATGGCGGCTATATACACTTCTCACTGTACTCCTGTTCTTGAGTACATGTGACAATGAAGACTAATTCTAATTCTGATAAATTGGGGAAATTTGCCAGGGGTCTGGGCATAACAACCAGCATTTCTAATATGCATACAGTACCAACATCTGATGAGATGTGCAGCAGATGCCAGATGGATAAAGAGATTTGCACAAATGCCACTTGTGTATCGGCAGCTGGTAGAGTGGGCAGATCAGTTAGTGTGCAATGCTGTAAGACACTAATGCTGCCATTTTCAGGAGCAGAGATCAAGCCTATGCTGTCTTTTAGTCTGACAGAACAGAACATACTGTCAAACAACATAAAAGATGTCCATCAGCACAATTTTGCTGAGTTAGGTATTCTTGCTGCTGGTACATTTGCTTTTTGAGTGAATACCCGTCTAAACATTCAATAGTCTTCAGGAGGTGGTTTGGCTGATGCTGCAGTATTTAGTTTCACTGATGGTTAGGCTCTTGTTTAATGAGCTGACTTCCCAATCAGGGCATTGTCCTTGCAGGTCTTCCCTTTGGAATTGAGCAGGAGTGGAAAATGAAGAGAAGATGCACAGAGCAGGCCAAGCTTCTGGAAAAGCGAGAAGGAAGAATGGGATATGGTCTCATCATGCCCCGATTGTCTTAAAGAGGGCAGTTCTCTTCTCTACTTCAGCAAGGTTCTGTACATGACACATCGTTATCGCACATACTTACAACTTTAAGTTGTGAATGTGCTGGCTGTGCTGCTGAAAATTTAAATATCAGAGATAAAGATAAAGTGACCACCATCCCAGAGGAGCACAGGGCTCTCTCATTAGAGGGAAAGATGACTGATGGAAGTTTGACCTGCGGGTCACCACACCTTAGGGAGGGGAAGGAGTGAGAAGGAGAATCCTTCATGGAGACCTCTGTCTGTAGGAATTAAACCCACATTCAGACCATAGCAACTGACTGCAGCAAAAGGGGGACATGGTTTGTATCTCCCTCAACTTCTCAGCAGCGGGAGTCGAGAGAGTGTGAGCCAGGGGGCAGCTGGCAAGATAAGGTTGAATGTAAAATATTTACCTCGTGAATTAGCAGAACGAAGGCTGAACAGGGGGGGGAGTGAACACGGGGACTGCTGGGTAAGTGAACTAATATATTCAGGCAATGGCTAAACCCAAAACACTACACATGTAGTGTCCCCTACCCATCCTCCTCCTCTAACCAAGAAAAGGACTATGTGAGGGAGGTTGGTAAGGTTTTTTTAAAAGTCTTTTGACGATTTAGAGCAGAGGGTATGGAAGCTAGGACAGTTACATGCTCCTCTTGCAGGATGTGGGAGTTAAGGGTCACCACTCATGTCTCTGTTGACTTCACCTGTGAAAAGTGCACCAACTCCAGCTCCTCACAGACTGCCTTAGGGAACTGGAGCTGGAGCTGGAGCTGGATGAACTTTGGATCATTTGGGAGGCTGAAGGGATGATAGAGAGGAGTTATAGGGAGGTAGTCACACCTAAGTTACAGGATAAAGATAGCTGGGTGACTGTCAGGAGAGGGAAAGGAATTAGGCAGACAGTGCAGGGATCCACTATGGCCGTTCCACACGATAATAAGATAAAGCTTTGGATACTGATGTGAGAGGGACCTACCACGAGATTGGGGGGGAATAGGAGAGTGACCGTGAAAGGAGATTCAATGGTTACAGGAACAGACAGGCGACTCTGTGGTCGCGAATGAGACTCCCAGATGGTATGTGCCTCCCGGGTGCCAGCGTCAGGGATGGCTTGGATCAAGTCTACAGGATTCTGGGGAGGGTGAGCAGCAGAAGCCGTGGTACACATCGGTACCAATGGCGTAGCTAGGAAAAGGGATGAGGACCTGAAAAGTGAATATAAGGAGTTAGGTTGGAAGCTAAATGCAGGATGTGCAGAGTAGTGATCTCAGGATTGCTTCCGATGCCACAGGCTAGTGAGGTTAGGAATGGAGAGCGAGTGCAGCTGAACACGTGGCTGCAGAGCCAGTGTAGAACGGAGGGCTTCAAATATGTGCATCATTGGGATATCTTCTGGAGAAGGGGGACCTGTACAAGGAGGAAGGGTTGCACCTGAACCGGAGGGGTACCAATATCCGGAGCGGGAGGTTTGCCAGATCTCTTCGTGAGGATTTAAACTAGATTGTCAGAGAGTTAGGAACCGGACCTACGGATCAGAGGATGTGGTATCTGGTGAACAGGCAGAGACGGTGTGCAGAGAGTCTGTGAGGAAGGATAGATAGTTGATAGGGCAATGTTGCAGTCAATGTGAGGCGTTGAAATGTGTCGATATTAATTCAAGAAGTGTCACGAATAAGGATGATGAACTTAGAGCATGGATCAGTACTTGGAGCTATGATGTTCACAGGGGCAAGAATGGTTGTTGCATGTTCTATTCATTTCAAAATGAATAGGCAGGGAGGTAAAAGAGGTGGGGGAGTGGCATTGCTAATCAGGGCTAGTATTACAGCTGCAGAAAGGAAGGTCGTCGAGGAGGGTTTGTCTACTGAGCCAGTATGGGTGGAAGTCAGAAACAGGAAAGGAGCAGTCACTTTATTGGGAGTTTTCTACAGACCCTCAAATAGCAATTGAGGAGGAGCAGATTGGGAGGCAGATTTTGAAAAGGTGCAGATGTAACAGGGTTGTTGTCATGTGTGAGTTCAACTTGCCTAATATTGATTGGAACCTTCTGAGTTAAATAATTTGGTTGGAGCAGATTTTGTCAGGTATATCCAGAAAGGATTCCTGACTCAATATGTAGATCGGCCGACTAGAGGGGAGACCATATTGGATTTGGTGCTTGGAAATGAACCTGGTCAGGTGTCAGATCTCTCAGGGGGAGAGCTTTTGATGGTAGTGATCATACCTCCCTGACCTATACTATAGTCATGGAGAGGGATAGGAGCAAATGGTATGGGAAAGTATTGAATTGAGGGAGGGGAATCACAGTGCTATTAGGCAGGAACTGTGCAGCAGAAATTGGGAACCAGAGCTACAGATCAAAGGATGGGATAGCTGGTGAACAGGCAGATATGGCGTGCAGAGAATTTATGAGGAAGGATAGACAGCTGATAGGGCAAAGTTGCAGACAGTGTGATTGTTGCTGTGTTTTTACTTTACTGCAAGAAGGATCAGAAATAAGGGTGATGTACTAAGATGATGGATCAGTTAGAGAACAGATAATCTCAGAGAAATGCACGACCGAAATGTGGAGGTTCTTTAGGGAGCACTTGGTGTGAGTGTTGGGCAGGTTTGTCCCACTGAGGTGAGGAAGGGATGGTCGGGTGAAGGGACCGTGAATGACAAGCGATGTGGAACATCCAGTCAAGAGGAAGAAGGAAGCTTACTTAAGATTGAGGGAAGAAGGATCAACAGGGCTCTAGAGGGTTACAAGATAGCCAGGAACAAACTAAAGAATGAACATAGGAGAGCAAGAAGGGGACATGAAACAGTCTTGATGGGTCGGAATAAGGAAAATCCTAAGGCATTCTACACTTATGTGAGGAACAACAGGATGGCCAGAGTGAGGGTAGGGCTGATCAGGGATGGTAGAGGGAACTTGTGCCTGGAGTCGGAGGAGGTAGGGGAGGCCCTTAATGAATACTTTTCTTCAATATTCACTTTTGAGAAGGGCATTGTTGTTTGTGAGGACAGCATGAAACAGGCTGATACGCTCGAATAGGTTGCTGTTAAGAAGGAGGATGTTCTGGAAATTTTGAAAAACATGAGGATAAATAAATTTCCTGGGCCAGATAGGATATACCCAAGGTTACTACAGGAAGCGATGGAAGAGATTGCTATGCCTTTGGCAATGATCTTTGCATTCAGAGGGTGGCAAATGTTATTCCCTTGTTCAAGAAAGAGAATAGGAATAACCCTGGGAATGACAGACCAGTTAGTCTTACGTCTGTGGTGGGCAAATTATTGGAGAGGAGCTTGAGATACAGGACATATGATTACCTGGAAAATCATAGTTTGATTAGACATAGGCAGCATGGCTTTGTGAGGGGCAGGTTATGCCTTCAAGCCTTATTGAATTCTTTGCGGATGTGACAAATCACATTGATGAAGGTAGAACATTGGATGCGGTGTATATGGATTTCATACACCAGTTGATAAGGTTCCCCATGGTATGCTCATTCAGAAAGTAAGGAGACATGGGATGCAGGGAAATCTGGCTACCTGGATACAGATTTGGCTGACCGAAAGAAGACAGAGGGTGTTAGTAGATGGAAAGTATTTAGCCTGTAGCTTGGTGACCAGTAGTGTTCTGCAGGGATCTGTTCTGGGACCTCTGCTCTTTGTGATTTTTATAATTGACCTGGATGAGGAAGTGGACGGGTGGGTTAGTACGTTTGCCAATGACACGAAGGTTGGTGGAGTGGTGGATAGAGTGGAGGGCTGTTGTAGGTTGCAATGGGTCATTGACAGAATGTAGAGCTGATCTGAGAAGTGGCAGATGGATTTCAACCAGGAAAAGTGTGAAGTGATTCATTTTGCAAGGTTGAATTTGAACGCAAATTGCCGTGTTAGAAGCAGGATTCTTGGCAGTGTGGAGGAACAGAGTGATCTTGGGGGTCCACATCCATAAATCCCTCAAAGTTGCCACCCAAGTTGATAGGGTTGTTAAAAAGGCATATGGTGTATTGGCTTTCATTAGTGGGGGATTGATTTTAAGAGCTGTGAGGTAAAGCTGCGATAAATTCCTGGTTAGACCACACTTAGAATATTGTGTTCAGTTCTGGTCACCTCATTATAGGAAGGATTTGGAATCTTTAGAAAGGGAGCAGAGGATATTTACCAGGATGCTGCCTGGATTGGAGGGCGTGTCTTATGAGGAAAGGTTGAGGGAGCTAGGGCTTTTCTCTTTGGAGCGAAAAAGGATGAGAGGTGTGATTTGGAAGAGGTTTACAAGATGATGAGGTATAGATAGAGTGGATAGTCAGAGACTTTTTCCCAAGGTAGAAATGGCTATCAGGAGGGGACATACTTTTAAGGTGATTGGAGGAAGGTTTTAGGTGAGATGTCAGAGAGTGGTGGGCACGTGGAATGCACTGCCAGTAGTGGGAGTAGAGTCAGATACATTAGGGACATTTAAGCGACTCTTGGATAGGCACATGGATGATAGTAAAATGTAGGGTATGTAGCTTCGTTTGATCTTAGAGTAGGATATAATGTCGGCACAACATTGGGGACCGAAGGGCCTGACCTGTGCTATACTGTTCTATGTTAACTATTCTGCCCCATAGGGAGCTGGGTTCATTTCAGCTTTGTCCTGAATGTATGAAGGAGCTGGGATCAGAATTTCCAGCTAGAAATGCAGAGCTCAGTGTTAATGGAAAGGAAAATCCCGACAGTGGGTGCCACTCTCGGGAATATCCAGACCAATGTGCTGTAAACTGTGGAGTCCTGGCAGCACTCCCTGCAGCTTTCTTGTTTTTGAATGGCATGTTGCCAAGACAACCTGTTCGGGTGATTTCCTGGATAAAGCAAATTTTGAAGCCTCCTCGAAAATTGCTATAGCACAACAGGAGGCCATTCGGCCATGGCACTGGCCTTCCTACTGTACATTTTACTGTCTTTTCCTCAGTTACCATCCTCATCCAGCCCTGCACACTCGAACCTTTCCGGACACTATCTCAATTTCCTTTCAAAAGCCTTGGTCGAACCTGCCCACACCACACTCTCAGACACTGTGACCTCGACCCTAACCACTTGCTGCATGGAAAGTGTCTTCTTATCATTTTTGTTTCTTTTGCCAACTGCTTTCAATCGGTGCTGTTTAGTTCTTGATCTATCCCTGGGTGAGGAACGTCCGTTCTATGGGTACATTGGAGAAGTTGGAACTGGTTTCCTTGGTGAACAGAAACTTGAGAAGAGATTTGATTGAAATGTTCAAAATAATCGTGTTTGGACAGAATGGATGGGACAAAACTGTTCCTATTCCCATTGTGGGATCAAGATGCAGAGAACCCAGATAGCAAGTATTCTGTGAAAGAAATGATGGTGACATGAGGTGGTCAGGATCTGGAAAGCATTGCCCGAGTGTGGGGTTGGGACAGGGCCAACCAAGTCCTTCAATAAGAAATTACATCATGATGTGAAATTAGCAGAGCAACGGGAGAAAGGCACTGGCTGAATTGAATCTTCAGAGATTCAGAACAGATACATTGGCCGAGTCACCACCTCCTGTGTTTTACTTAATGATTCCATTATATAATTCCGAGTGCCCATTGTGCCATCTGGGAATGTGATGATAGAGTATTAATCCAGAAACTCAGCTACTGTTCTGGGGATGTGAGTTTGAATCTTGGCACAGCACATGGTGGAATTTGAATTCAATTTTTAAAATCTGGAATTATGAATCACCTGATGATTATGAAACTGTTGTTGATTGTCAAAAGAAACCAATCTGGTTTACTAATGTCCTTCAGGGAGAGAATTCTGCTGTTTGTACCTGGTCTGGCCTACCTGTGACTCCAGAGTGACAGCAATGTGGTTGCCCTCTGAACTGCAATCAGATCAAGGCCAGCCAGTGATGCTCACATCCCACTGGTGAATTTAAAGAGTATGGGCTGCGACCTCCTACCCCTTTGCAATCTGTTGAGGTTTCGTATCCTTCCTGTCCCTACAGGGCATGTTGGAAGTATTTGTTTTACTTGTTGCCTTGTAAGAGGCCCTTTTGGTATGGAAACCAGTCTGGGTTCTGCTGCTGTGAGCTGCAGTGAGAACAATGTGAATCAAGGGTATCGTGCTTTTGCCCGAAACATCGATATTCCTGCTCTTCGGATGCTGCCTGACCTGCTGTGCTTTTCCAGCACCATACTATTGACTCTAATCTCCAGCATCTGCAGTACTCACTTTCGCCAAGTGAGAGCAACGTGTCTCACAGAGATGTTGAGCTGCCCAGGAGTTGGAGCAGAGCTGTTCAGAACAATCCCCCCCCCCCCCGCTCCCTTTCTCTGAGTCTCGCTGTGCTCTGGCTGCTTTCAGTCTGTTTGCTCAGCACTGTCACTGAACAACAACAGTTTAATGTACACACTCTCAGCCTAGCTGACTGGCTCAGTCTGGTTGTAAACTGATGCTGGGATCACAGTGTATCGTCATCCAAGCTGTCAATCATCCATGATTTGGAGATGCTGGTGTTGGACTGGGGTGTACAAAGTTAAACATCACACAACACCAGGTTATAGTCCAAAAGGTCTAGTGTGCCTCCAATTAAACCTGTTAGACTAACCTGGTGTTGTGTCAATCATCCATCAAGGCTGAGGTTCCACGTTGTGCAACAGGAAGGGGAGCTTTTCACAGCTCTGTGAGCAGCAGCAATGCTTTTCGATCACCTCACCAAACAACTGAGCAAACCAACGCAGGGTCCCTGGGGATGGATGGTGAAAAAGTTCTTAGAGGGGAAGGGTAAATTGGTGGAAGTGAATGCTGTCAAACTGTGTGACATTCAGCCTGAGAGTGTGGTGCTGGAACTGGGCTTTGGACCAGGGCTCGGTCTGCAGGAAGCTGCTAAACGCCTTACGCTGCCGAAGGGCAAGCTCTATGGGCTGGATTACTCTGAATACATGTACCGTGTAGCCAGCAGGAGGTTGCAGCCTGATATTCAGACCGGGAAGGTGACATTGTTTCACGGCAGTATGGAACATATCCCTCTGGAAGACAACGTGGTGGACAGAGTATTTCACTGCAACTGTTACTACTACTGGCCTGATCTGCAATCTGGATGCAGAGAGATTTACCGAGTTATGAAACCAGGTAGGGTGTTGTGCTGGTAAAAACAATGACTGCAGATGCTGGAAACCAGATTCTGGATCAGTGTGCTGGAAGAGCACAGCAGTTCAGGCAGCATCCAAAGAGCTTCGAAATTGACGTTTCGGGCAAAAGGGCTTTCGAAGCTCTTTGGATGCTGCCTGAACTGCTGTGCTCTTCCAGCACCACTAATTCAGAGAGTGTTGTGCTGGTCAATTCTGAAAAATCCTAAACCTCAAGGGAAATGGTGCAGTCAGGATGGAATGGTGGGGTCACATATCAACTAATCTCCCTTGATTGACATGTCACTGATTAGCCTGGTAGTCAAACGCAGATTTACTTAAAGTTAGAGAGACTACAATAGCTAAACGACGTATGTGAGTTTTCTTCTGGAACTATGAGGGACTGGTGCATGAATGGACACTCTTCTGTAACCTCTCCTTACCCCATCCATATAACTCCCTCACCATCCTGACCAGCAGCCACAGATTCTCTGGTCGAGGAAAAGCATTTTTAAAAATAGAAGCCACGCCCAATAATTATGCAATCAGTCAATAATTACAACAATATAGTCAAGTGGGCAGCACGATAGCACTGTGGTTAGCACTGCTGCCTCACAGCGCCTGAGACCCGGGTTCAATTCCCGCCTCAGGTGACTGGCTGTGTGGAGTTTGCACGTTCTCTCCATGTCTGCGTGGGTTTCCTCTGGGTGCTCCGGTTTCCTCCCACAGACCAAAGATGTGTAGGTCAGGTGAACTGGCCATGCTAAATTGCCCATAGTGTTAGGTACGGGGTAAATGTGTGTGTGGGTTGCGCTTCGGCGGGTCGGTGTGGACTTGTTGGGCCGAAGGGCCTGTTTCCACACTGTAATGTAATCTAATCAATAGTACAATATAAGAGGAGGAGCTCAGCCCATTGTTACAATTCACTGGGGTACTGCTCTGGAAATCAGACCCACGATTCCTGGAGTCATTCGCTGCATGGAAAAGGTTTTCTCATGTCATTTTTGCTTCTTTTGCCAATTACAAACCATCAGTGCCTTCTCGTTCTCGATATTTTCGCAAATGGGAACATTTTCTCCCTATTTACTCTGACCACATCCATTGTGATTTCCAGTATTTTGATTGAATCATAACCATCACTGAGCAGCTTCAAAGCTGTGGGCTAAAACACCATACTCGACTGACTGAACCTCTCAGATTTCTGGACCAGTAGCAATTCCTTGAAAGCTGCTACTTGACTTTGCTATGGATTGGTCATGCATTCTGAGGTGTCAATGTGCAGTGAACCCAGTGCAATGAGGTGGTAGGGAGGGGCAATAGGTAGAGGCCAATACTCCTCCTGCCCTTAATTATCCACAACCTCCTGTTCATCACAACCCTGATTCTTCCAGAGTTAGATAATCCAGGCAGTAGGCAGGATATTTGGTACCCACCATGATGGGATGAGGGCTGTAGCTACAAATCGCCCCACTGGCTGACATGCGGACCTGAGGATCCTTCCTGCCTCAAGGCCATTCTTTCACGTGTGGGTAGCTCATTAACAGTAGCCAATTCAAGGAAGCTGCTTTCCAGCAGGAAACTGCCCTCTCCCAG
Source organism: Chiloscyllium plagiosum (assembly GCF_037043375.1). Classification (NCBI taxonomy): domain Eukaryota; kingdom Metazoa; phylum Chordata; class Chondrichthyes; order Orectolobiformes; family Hemiscylliidae; genus Chiloscyllium; species Chiloscyllium plagiosum. The sequence goes on along the minus strand of NW_028270164.1, from coordinate 53,138,191 downwards.
AGGCTTCCCCCTACTCCCTGAGTCACCAGAGCAGCCATGAGCCAACTTGAAGGTGCACTCCCCAGCTTCCCTTCATTGCTGGCCTGTTTGCTGAATCTTTTTTTTCATTAAGACTTTGACACATTCATAGAAAGGGATCTCCATATTGAAGCCCTCTCTCTTTTGTTATCTTCCCTTACAATCAGCTGTTCTTCCAATGCTGGAAGCCTTCTAATTGGTCTTCCACATTTGTTTTGATGGTCAAGGAATAAGTGTCTGAGCTCGATAAGAAGAAGTCCCCTCGAAAATCCCAGCTCGTGACTGTTTCCACTTCCCACTTAACTTCTGTTCCCTCACCTCAGAGGACAGTAGGCTGCTATATCTGCTTCCAAATCCCCACCATCTTGACTCCACTGGTGTGATTACTTCTTCACTAGAAGATCTTGACATTGAGATTCCTTCTTTACATACCTTCCAAGAATTCAGAAAGCTGAGTATTTATCTGTTATTTGACAGGGGGGCTGATGGTCACCACCTTGACCCTGGAAGCTCTGAAGAAAGTCGTTGCTGCTGGATTGTTGAAGGACACAAAATGGCCACCTGAGCCATACATGGCTGCGCTCCGTGACACGGGATTTATCGATGTGTACATGGACCACAAACAAGACAAGGGGAAACTCTTTCAGGCTATCTTTGCAAAAGTAAATAAGCCCTGAGTGTGCTGCAGACACTGACACCTGACCAGCTTGTTAATTTGTTGAAGGTGTTGGCCCCCTGTGTTCTCTGTCTATGCCATGATATTTAGATTGATTCTAATCTAAAAAGTGAGATAACGGAGTTTTACATGAATTCATGCAGGTTTTGAGCTCAGAGTTCTACATGATTGCATGCAGACACAGACAGACAAAGACCCACATGCACACATATATTTTGTGGGGTGAATTTGTACTTGCAGGGTTACATTGTACTTTGCTCAAAAACTGCATGCATTCATGTTGAACTCTGAGCTCAAAAACTGGATGAATTCATGTAAAACTCCATTATCTCACTTTTTAGATTAGAATCAATCTAAACATCAGGTCATAGACAGAGAACTCAGGGGGCCAACACCATTCTCCACTTCTTCCTCCGCTACATTGATGACTGCATTGGCACCACCTCGTGCTCCTGCGAGGAAGTTTAGCAATTCATCAACTTCACCAACACATTCCACCCTGACCTTAAATTTACCTGGAGCTCTGACACCTCCATCCCCTTCCTGGACCTCTCCATCTCCATTATTGACGACCGACTTGACACTGACATTTTTTACAAACTCACCAACTCCCACAGCTACCTGGATAACACCTCTTCCCACCCTACCTCTTGCAAAAATGCCATCCCGTATTCCCAATTCCTCCGCCTCTGCCGTATCTGCTCCCAGGAGGACCAGTTCCACCACAGAACACACCAGATGGCCTCCTTCTTTAGAGGCCACAATTTCACTTCCCACGTGGTTAAAGATGCCCTCCAACGCATCTCGTCCACATCCCGCACCTCCGCCCTCAGACCCCACCCCTCCGACCGTAACAAGGACAGAACGCCCCTGGTGCTCACCTTCCACCCTACCAACCTTCGCATAAACCAAATCATCTGCCGACATTTCCCCAACCTCCAAAAAGACCCCACCACCAGGGATATATTTCCCTCCCACCCCTTTCCTCCTTCTGCAAAGACCGTTCCTCCATGACTACCTAGTCAGGTCCACGCCCCCCTACAACCCACCCTCCCATCCTGGCACCTTCCACTACCACCACAGGAATTGTAAAACCTGCACCCACACCTCCTCCCTCACCTCCATCCAAGTCCGTAATGGAGCCTTCCACATCCATCAAAGTTTTGTCTGCACATCCACTAATACCATTTATTGTATCCATTGCTCCCGATGCGGTCTCCTCTACATTGGGGAGACTGGACGCCTCCTAGCAGAGCGCTTTAGGGAACATCTCCGGGACACCCGCACCAATCAACCACACAGCCCCGTGGCCCAACATTTCAACTCCCCCTCCCACTCTGCCGAGGACATGGAGGTCCTGGGCCTCCTTCACCGCCGCTCCCTCACCACCAGACGCCTGGAGGAAGAACGCCTCATCTTCCGCCTCGGAACACTTCAACCCCAGGGCATCAATGTGGACTTCAACAGTTTCCTCGTTTCCCCTTCCCCCACCTCAGCCTAGTTCCAAACCTCCAGCTCAGCACTGTCCCCATGACTTGTCCTACCTGCCTATTTCTTTTCTACCTATCCACTCTACCCTCCCCCCGACCTATGACCTCATCCCCTCCCCCACTCACCTATTGTACTCTGTGCTACTTTCTCCGCACCCCCACCCTCCTCTAGCTTATCTCTCCACGCTTCAGGCTCTCTGCCTTTATTCCTGATGAAGGGCTTTTGCTCGAAACGTCGATTTTACTGCTGCTCGGATGCTGCCTGAACTGCTGTGCTCTTACAGCACCACTAATCCAGAACCTTCAACACATTGTCTAGCTATCACCATTGTTAACAGCTAATCCGAGAATGCAACTTTTTCAATAAAAGGTTTTGTGATTTACACATGAAAGATGTGAAACTATCACGGTATTCTAACAGATGAAAGGCTTAACAGACAATCAATTTTTCAATGTATAATTTCAGTTACATCACACTGTAAATTTTTGCTATAAATTCTGTGTTAGGATTGAGCCCTCTACTACCACCGGATGAAGGAGCGTCGCTCCGAATGCTAGTGTGCTTCCAATTAAACCTGTTGGACTATAACCTGGTGTTGTGTGATGTTTAACTTTGTACATCCCAGTCCAACACCGGCATCTCCAAATCATGACAAGAATACAAGACAAACCCTAACACTGTACAAAACAACACCAAAAAAAGGCAAAAACCCCCCCCAAAAACCCCACAAAATACAGAACAGCTATGCTCAACACAAAGTTCCCAAACAAAGGAACAGGAGCATTGTATATATACCTGTGTTAGCTCAGGAGACCCCCTCCAGGGTCCAGGGCTTGACAAATCTAATCATCCTGGTTAAACAAACACCCTAGTTAAGATAACTGACAAATCTATATCCAAATAACTCAAGTAGGGCTGCCACTCCCCTACTTTTAGTAGTAAAGGATGAAAAGAATACCCTGTCATAACCCTCCTGTTGTTATTTCAGGTATTCCCCATCATCAAGATGGGTTTCCTGCAACAAAGCGATATCAACCCTTTCCCTCTTAAGGCTCAAAAGCACCATTTTCCTTTTAACAGGCGATTGACTTTCCTTAATGTTCCAGGTGCACCATTTAATAAGACACGTAGCCATATCCCCTTTCAGACACCCTTCAACCCCTCAGAGTGAGAACCCTGCTTACAAAGCGCCGAGCAGAAGTAAATAAAGACTAATAGAGTCAAAGAACTATATATACAAAAACTACTCTATCATAAATATAAACAACTATTACTACCAAAAAACTACAAAGAAAATCAACTATAAAACTTTGAATAGAAGACTCTTCCCCCTGCCCATAGGGGGCACTCATCCTACCCATCCCCTCCTTCACAGCTCCTTCAAACCCAGACTGTCCCCAGCCTTAGGCCAGAAAAAAAACAAGGAGATGATCCTTAAATCAACAGGAAATCAAAGTGAGGATGTGCACTCCACCCATCCCTGGCTTCATATCACCCTGACTTGTGACTAAAAGAGAAACAGAACAAACAAGAAAAAGGGGAGAGACAACAAAGAACATGCACAAAATTTCCCATCAGAAAATCCGGTTATTAAAAAAAAGGAACAACTTATTCCAAGGTCTTTCCCCCCTTTCCAACAAGGAAAGTATTAGGGAGAAAGAAAGGAATAAAAAAAAGGAAAGGAAAGCATGGGGAAAGATAGAAAGAGAACAAACATTAAACCGGATTCTTCAGGCCAATCCGTCTATTTTAAAGTGTCTACAAAATGTTTAGTTTTATTCGCTGAGTCAAATGTTTAAACTGAGTCCTCGTGGCTGAAACGGAGCACTGCGGGGTATCTCATGGAGTACTGGATGCCCAGGTTCCTCAGCATCTTTTTAACTTCATTGAAGGACTTCCTCTTTCGAATTACAGCTGCAGAGAAATCCTGGAAAACATGATTTTTGACCCTTTGTACAGCAGTGCCTTACGGATCTTTTCCCAGGGATCTGGAAGCTTCTATGACTTTTTGCTTGTCCTTATACAAGTGGAAGTGCACTAGGATCGAGTGGGGGTGCTGCACTGGCTCTGACCTGTGCACTGTAACCCGATAAACCCTTTCAATCTGAAGCCTGCTGGACTCGATGTGAAGGCCCAAAAACTCCGGCAGCCAGCTTTCAAAGAAGCTGACTGGCTGCTCACCTTCCTCACCTTCAGGGAGCCCGACAATTCGGAGATTTATCCTCCAACCTCGATTTTCAAGGTCGTCGATATGGTCTCGCAAGATCCATACCTCCCACTCTAGCATCTGGATCCGACTGGATGAGGACTCCATCGCAGCTTCCGAGGCCTTCGTTTGACCCTCCACCTCCTCCAGCCTCTCCCCAAGGCCCTGGATCTCCTGCTCATGCTTCTCAGCATGGATGTGATAGGTTGGATCTGGGCACAAAGCTCCTCACGGATCTCCTCAGTTGCAGCCCCAACTTTCAAGGTAAATCTCTCCATCGCCGCAGCCAATTCCCGTGAGTCTGTCAGGTCCCCGGGTGGGTTTAGGAGAGGCTACTGTGTCTGGTGTGGTAGGTGCTGCAGGGGAGTGTCCTCCCTGCTGCTGTTTGCTTGCTCCTTTTCCCTTAGGTATCCTTCCCACTCCCAAATATTAACAAATATATGTTCTCTAAGGTTTTAAACTAATAATCCCTCCACATAAGTTGGCCAGGGATGGCAAAATACACCAGTATGCCTTGGCTGTTAGGCAGAGCTGTCCACAGCAGTTGTACAGAATTGCCGCCATCTTGCCGAGGCCCCTCTTGTCATATTTAAAGATAAATTGGAAAGCACCCCTTCAGTTTTATACCGATCAGAAATGGAGAATGATTTTACTATGCTGCCCCTTTTGGAAATGATATATTGTGAGCGGCACGGTGGCACAGTGGTTAGCACTGCTGCCTCACAGCGCCAGAGACCCGGGTTCACTTCCCACCTCTGGCGACTGACTGTGTGGAGTTTGCACGTTCTCCCCGTGTCTGCGTGGGTTTCCTCCGGGTGCTCCGGTTTCCTCCCACAGTCCAAAGATGTGCAGGGTCAGGTGAATTGGCCATACTAAATTGCCCGTAGTGTTAGGTAAGGGGTAAATGTAGGGGTATGGGTGGGTTTCGCTTCGGCGGGTCGGTGTGGACTTGTTGGGCCGAAGAGCCTGTTTCCACACTGTAATCTAATCTAATCTAAAAAAACATTTTAGAAAGGACAGCAAATGAAAATGGGAAGGTAGGGTTGCCATACTTACTGTAAGAACAACAAGAGAAAACATGCAACATCCATATCGCATCATAGCGATGTAGAAAGTGGAAACAGACCCTTTGGTCCAACTCATCCATGCTGACCCAATATCCGTACCTAATCTAGTCCCATTTGTCAGCATGTGGCCCATATTCCTCTAAATCCTTCTTATTCATATACCCATCCAGATGCCGTTAAAATGTTGTAATTGTGCCAGCCTCCACCATTTCCTCTAGCAGCTCGTTTCATATATGCATCACCCTCTGCATGAAGACGTTACCCTTTAGGTTCCTTTCAAATCTTTCCCCTCTCACCCTAAACCTATGCCCTCTAGTTTTGGAGTCCACACCCTAGGTTAAAGACCTTGGCTACTCACCGATCCATGTCCCTCATGATTTTATAAACTTCTATAAGTTCAACCCTCAGCCTCCGACACTCCAGGGAAAATAGCCCCAGCCTATTCAGCCTCTCCCTATAGCTCAAGCCATCCAACCCTGCCAACATCCTTATAAGTCTTTTCTGAACCCTTTCAAGTTTCGCAACATCTTGACAGGTTGAACCTGAACCAGAAGGGCACCAATATCCTGGGAGGTAGGTTGGCTAGCACTTTTCGGGGGACTTTAAACGAATTTGGCAGGGGGATGAGATCCGGACTTGTAGTCCAGCAAGTAGGCTAGCTGTTTGTCAGGATGTCCAAGAATGTAGGGAGGCTCTGGAGAAGGTAGCACTGACAGGGAATACTTGCGGACACAGAGATGGGTTCAAGTGTGTATACTTCAACGCAAGGAGTATCGGAAATAAGGTGGGTGAACCTAAGGCGTGGATCCGTACTTGGGACTATGATGTTGTGGCCATCACGGAAACGTGGATAGACGAGGGACAGGAATGGTTGTTGGAGGTTCCTGGTTATAGATGTTTCAGTAAGATTAGAGGGGGTGGTAAAAAAGGAAGGGGGGGGGGGGGGTTGCGTTGCTAATTAGAAATGGTATAACGACTGCAGAAAGGCAGTTCGAGGGGGATCTGCCTTTGGAGGTAGTATGGGCTGAAGTCAGAAATAGGAAAGGAGCAGTCGCCTTGTTGGGTGTTTACTATAGGCCCCCCAATAGCAGCAGAGATGTGGAGAAACAGATTGGAAAACAGAGTTTGGAAAGGTGCAGAAGCCACAGGGTAGTAGTCATGGGCGATTTCAACTTCCCAAATATTGATTGGAAGCTCTTTAGATCAAGTAGATTGGATGGGGCGGTGTTTGTGCAGTGTGTCCAGGAAGCTTTTCTAACTCAGTATGTAGATTGTCCGACCAGAGGGGAGGCCATATTGAATTTGGTACTTGGTAACGAACTGGGACAAGTGATGGGCTTGTTAGTGGGTGAACATTTTGGTGATGGTGACCACAATTCTGTGACTTTCACCTTGGTTATGGAGAGAGATAGGTGCGTGCAACAGGGTAGGTTTTACAATTGGGCGAAGGGTAAATACAATGCTGTAAGACAGGATCTAAGGAGCATAAGTTGGGAGCATAGGCTGTCAGGGAACGATGTCGTGGAAAAGTGGAACTTTTTCAAGGAACAGATACGACATGTCCTTAATATGAATGTACCTGTCAGGCAGGAAAGAGATGGTCGTGTGAGAGAACCTTGGTTGATGAGGGAGGTTGAATGTCTTGTAAGGAGGAAGAAGGAGGCTTACATAAGGTTGAGGAAACAAGTTTCAGACAGAGCGTTGGAGGGATACAGGATAGTCAGAAGGGAGCTGAAGAAAGGGATTAGGAGAGCTAAGAGAGAGCATGAAAAATCTTTGGCGGATAGGATCAAGGATAACCCCAAGGCATTTTATGCATATGTGAGAAACATGAGAATGACGAGAACGAGGGTAGGTCCGATCAAGGACAGTAGTGGGAGACTGTGTATTGGAAGAGATAGGAGAGGTCTTGAATGAGTACTTTTCTTCAGTATTTACAAGTAACAGGGACCATATTATTGAAGAAGAGAGTGTGAAACGGACTGGTAAGCTAGAAAAGATACTTGTTAGGAAGGAAGATGTGTTGGGCATTTTGAAAAACTTGAGGATAGACAAGTCCCCTGGGCCTGACAGGATATATCCTAGGATTATGTGGGAAGCAAGAGAGGAAATTGCAGAGCCGTTGGCAATGATCTTTTTGTCTTCACTGTCAATGGGGGTGGTACCAGGGGACTGGAGAGTGGCAAATGTTGCGCCCCTGTTCAAAAAAGGGAATAGGGATAACCCCGGGAATTACAGGCCAGTTAGTCTTACTTCGGTGGTAGGCAAAGTAATGGAAAGGGTACTGACGGATAGGATTTATGAGTATCTGGAAAGACACTGCTTGATTAGGGATAACGAGCACGGATTTGTGAGGGGTAGGTCTTGCCTTACAAGTCTTCTTGAATTCTTTGAGGAGGTGACCAAGCATATGGATGAGGGTAGAGCAGTGGATGTCGTGTACATAGATTTTAGTAAGGAATTTGATAAGGTTCCCCATGGTAGGCTTATGCGGAAAGTCAGGAGGCATGGGATAGAGGGAAATTTGGCCAGTTGGATAGAGAACTGGCTAACCGGTCGAAGTCAGAGAGTGGTGGTAGATGGTAAATATTCAGCCTGGAGCCCAGTTACAAGTGGAGTTCCTCAGGGATCAGTTCTGGGTCCTCTGCTGTTTGTAATTTTTATTAATGACTTGGAAGAGGGAGTCGAAGGGTGGGTCAGTAAATTTGCAGATGATACGAAGATTGGTGGAGTTGTGGATAGTGAGGAGGGCTGTTGTTGGCTGCAAAGGGAGTTAGCTATGAGGCTGAGGAGTGGCAGATGGAGTTCAACCCTGTCAAGTGTGAGGTTGTCCATTTTGGAAGGAGAAATAAGAATGCGGAATACAGGGTTAACGGTAGGGTTCTTAGTAAGGTGGAGGAGCAGAGGGACCTTGGGGTCTATGTTCATAGATCTTTAAAAGTTGCCACTCAGGTGGATAGAGCTTGTAAGAAGGCCTATGGTGTATTAGCATTCATTAGCAGAGGGATTGAATTCAAGAGTCGTGAAGCTGTTGCAGCTGTACAGGACCTTGGTAAGGCCACATTTGGAGTACTGTGTGCAGTTCTGGTCGCCTCACTTTAGGAAAGATGTGGAAGCTTTGGAGAGGGTGCAGAGAAGATTTACCAGGATGTTGCCTGGAATGGAGAATAAGTTGTACGAGGATAGGTTGAGAGTGCTAGGCCTTTTCTCATTGGAACGGCGAAGGATGAGGGGTGACTTGATAGAGGTATATAAGATGATCAGAGGAATAGATAGAGTAGACAGTCAGAAACTTTTTCCCCGGGTACAACAGAGTGTTACAAGGGGACATAAATTTAAGGTGAAGGGTGGAAGGTATGGGGGGATGTCAGGGGTAGGTTCTTTACCCAGAGAGTGGTGGGGGCATGGAATGCGCTGCCTGTGGGAGTGGCAGAGTCAGGATCATTGGTGACCTTTAAGCGGCAATTGGATAGGTACATGGATGGGTGCTTAAGCTGGGACAAATGTCCGGCACAACATCGTGGGCCGAAGGGCCTGTTCTGTGCTGTTTTGTTCTATGTTCTATGTTCTATCTTTTTTTATATAGCAGGGAAACCAGAATTGAACACAGTATTCCAAAAGTAGCTTAACCAAATGTCCTGTACAGCCACAACATGACCTCTCAACTCCTACAATCAATGCACTGACTAATAAAGGAAATCATTCCTAACACTGCCTTCACTACCCTGTCTACCTGCAGCTCTACTTTCAAGGAATTATGAACCTGCACTCCAAGATCACTTTGTTCAGCGGGTCCATTATTGCTTTTCCAAAATGCAACCCCTCAGATTTATCTAAATTAAACTCCATCAGCCACTTCTCTGTTCATCTGATCAAGGTTCCATTTGTATCATCAATAGCCACAAGTCAGGTGCCGGATGACTGGAGGTTGGTTAATGTGGTGCCACTGTTTAAGAAAGGTGGCAAGGAAAAGCCAGGGAACTAAAGGTCAGTGAGCCTGACATCAGTGGTGGGCAAGTTGTTGGAGGGGATCCTGAGGGACATGTATTTGGAAAGACAGTGACTGATTAGGAATTGTCAGCATGGCTTTGTGTGGGAAATAGTGTTTCACTAACTTAATTGAGGTTTTAGAAGAAATAATGAAGAGGATTCTTGATGGCAGAGTGGTGGACATGACTTATATGGACTTCAGCAAGGCATTTGTCAAGATCCCACATGGTAGACAGGTTATTAAGGTTAGATCACATAGAATACGGGGAGAACTCGCCATTTGGGTACAGAACTGGTTCAAAAGTATGAGACGGAGCATGATGGTAGAGGGTTACTTTTGAGATTGGAGACCTGTGACCAGTGGTGAGCCACCAGGTTCGGTGCTGGGTCCACTGCTTTTTCTCATCTATATATATATATGGATAGAGATAAAACGTAATAAAAGATCAATCGCTCTGTTAAATATAATCCACAGACTGGCCAGTACTGAAAGAGAGTCAAAGAATGGAAGTGTGTAGGTAAATAAAGGAACGGAATTGGAAAGAGAATCATTGGCGATTTTAACTATCTTGATAGTAATTGGACAGAAATGATGCCTAAATGGGAATAAAATGGAATTCCTACAATGCATACTGAACTTTTTTCGAGACCAATGGGTAACAATAAAAAGCAAAACGAGTTTTCTTTTGATCTAGTAATCCTCTCTAATTGTTTGCCCACCACTGACCTAAGATTGACTGACTGGTAATTCCTAGGATTATTCCGATTGAATAAGGGAATAACATTTGCCCACCTCCAATCATCTGGCACTACTCCAGTGGACAGTGATGAAGCAAAGATCAGTACCAAAGGTGCAGCAATCTCTTCCCTTGCTTCCTGTAGTAACCTTGGACATATGCCGTCTGGCCCATGGATTTATCTGTCCTTATGTTTTTCAAAATTTTCAGCACAACTTCCTTCTTAGCATCAACCTGTTCAAGCATATCAGCCTGTTTCACGCTGTCCTCACTAATGACAACGTCCCTCTCAGTAGTGAATACTGAAGCAAAGTATTCATTAAGGACCTCCCCGACCTCCTCCAACTCCAGGCACAAGTTCCGTCCACTATCCCTGATCAGCCCTACCCTCACTCTGGCCCTCGCTGCATCTTTGCCCTATCAACTGTCTATCCCTCCTCACAGACCCTCTGCATGTTGTATGTGGCTATTCACTAGCTACCCCATCATCTGATCTGTAGCTCTGGTTCCCTACCCCCTGCCAAATTATTTTAAACCCTCCCAAGGAGCTCTACCAAATCTCCCACCCAGGATATTGGTGTCCCTCCAGTTCAGGTGCAACCCTTCCTTCTTATACAAGTCACCCCTTCCCCAGAAGGTATCCCAATGATCCACATATCTGAAGGCCTCCCTCCGACACCAGCTCTGCAGCCACGTGTTTAGTTGCACTTGCGCTCTGTTCCTAATCTCACTAGCCCACGGTACCAGTAGCAATCCTGAGATGACTACTCTGCTTGTCCTGCCTTTTAGCTTCCAGCCGAACTCCTTTTTTCACTTTTCAGGTCCTCATCCCTTTTCCTAGCTCTGTCATTGGTATCAATATGTACCACGACTTCTGGCTGCTCTCCCTCCCGCTTAAGAATCCTGTAGACTTGATACAAGACATCCCTGAATCTGGCACCCGGGAGACAACATGCCATCCAGGGGTCTTGTTTGTGACCACAGAATCTCCTGTCTCTTATCACTGAATCTTCTATCACTATCACTCTGCTATTCTCACCCCTTCCCTTCTGAGCCACAAAGCCAGGCCAGGTGTGAGAGATCTGGCTGCTCAGGTTTTCCCCTAGTAGGAAGACATTACGAGCACGGTGGACAATGGGGACCCAATAAGTGTGGTGTATCTAGACTTCCAAAAGGCCTTTGACAAGGTGCTGCTCAAAAGGCTACTACATAAGATAATGATGCACGGCATTACGGGCAAAGTATTAGCATGGATGGAGGATTGGTTAACCAACCAGAAGCAAACAGTGGGAATATAAATGAGTGTTTTTCTGGTCGGCAATCAGTGACTAGTGGTGTGCCTCAGGTATCAGTGTTGGGACCACAATTATTCACAATTTACAGAGATGATTTGGAATTGGGGACGAATGTGGAGTATGTCAAAGTTTGCGGACAACACTAAGGTGAGCGGTAGAGCGAAGTGTGCAGAGGACTGTGAAACTTTGCAAAGGGACGTAGATAGTTTAAGTGAGTGGGCAAAGATCTGGCAGAAGGAACATATTGTTCGTAAATTTGAAGTTATCCATTTCAGTGGGAATAACTGTAAAAAGGACTATTACTTGAATGGTTAAAAAAAAGCATGCTGCTGTGCAGAGGGACTTGTGCATGAATCACAGAGGTGAGTCTGCAGGTACAAAAGGTATTTAAGAAGGCAAATGGAATTTTGTCCTCCATTGTTAATGGGATTGAGTTTAAAAGCAGGGAGATTATGTTGCAGATGTACAAGGTACTGGTGAGACCACACCTCTAGTACGACATGCAGTTTTGGTCTCCTTACTTGAGAAAGGGTGTACTGGCACTCGAGGGGGTGCAGAGGAGGTTCACTAGATTGATTCCGGAGCTGAGGGCGTTCGCTTATGAGGAGAGACTGAGTAGACTGGGATTATATTCATTGGAATTTAGAAGAATAGGGGGAGATCTTACAGAAACATATAAAATTATGAAGTCAATAGATGAGATAGACGTAGAGAGGATGTTTCCAATGACGGGTGAAACTAGGACAAGAGGGCATAGCCTTAAAATTAGGGGAAGCAGATTTACGACTGAATTGAGAAGGAATTTCTTCACCCAGAGGGTTGTGAATCTATGGCATTCCTTCAACCCCCCCCCCCCACATTGAAGTGGTAGAGGCTTCCTCAGTAAATGTTTTTAAAGCTAAGATAGATAATTTTTTGAACAGTGAAGGAATTGAGAGTAACGGTGAACGAGTGGAATGCAGAACGATGCAGAAAGTTAAAAAGACAAACCTTAAGGCTTTGTGCCTGAATGCACAGAGCATTTGAAATAAAGTGGATGAATAAATCACACAAATAGATGTAAAAGGCCATGATATAGTTGGGATGATGGGAGGCAGGGTAACCAGGGATGGGACCTGAACATCCAGGAGTATTCAGTATTTAGGAAGGACTGACATAAAGGAAAAGGCAGTGGGGTTGGATTACTGGTGAAAGAGGATATAAACACAATATTGAAAAATACTAACTTAATCTGTATGGACAAAATTGAGAAATACCTCGGGGCAAAAAAACATTAGTAGTACTGAGAGGCCCAAATTGTAGTGGGAATAGTAGGCATGGCATTAAACAAGAAATCAGAAAAACATTCCGGAAAGGAAAATCTGTAATTATGGATGCAAATCAATACCGTAGAGGAAGAATTCCTACAGTGTGTATGGGATGGTTTTCTGGACCAATACGTTAAGGAACCAACTGGAAAACAGGCCAGCTTAGACTGGATGTTAATCACTGTTAAAGGTACAATTGGTAATATCGCTGTGAGAGACTCCTTGAGGATATGTAACCATAATATGATAAAATCTTTCATGAGGATGGAGAGTGAACATAGAACATTACAGCGCAGTGCAGGCCTTTCAGCCCTTGATGTTGCGCCGACCTGCGAAAATAATCTAATGCCCATCTAACCTGCACCTTTCCATTATTACCCATATGTATGTCCAATGCCCATTTAAATGCCTTTAGTGTCGGCGAGTCTACTACTGTTGTAGGCAGCCGTTCCATGCCCCTACTACTCTCTAAGTAAAGAAACTACGCCTAATATCTGTCCTAATTCTATCATCCCTCAATTTAAAGCTATGTCCACTCACTTTAGCCCTCACCATCCGAGGAAAAAGGCTCTCACTGTCCGCCCCATTTAATCCTCTGATTATCTTACACATTTTGATTAAGTCATGTCCCAACCTTCTTCTCTTCAATGAAAACAGCCTCAGTTCCCTCAGCCTTTCCTCATAAGATCTTCCTTCCATACCAGGCAACATCCTAGTAAATCTCTTCTGAACCCTTTCAAAGCTTCCTTCCTATTATGCAGTGACTAGAACTGTGCGGCCTTACCAGTATCTTGTACAGCAGAAGCATGACCTCGTGCCTCTAAACTCATTCCCCCTATCAATAAACGCCAACACACTAAATGCCTTCTGAACAACCCTATCAACTTGGGTGGCAACTTTCAGGGATTTATGCACCAGGACACCGAGATCTCTCTGTTCATCTGCACTGCCAAGACTTTTACCATTAGCCCGGTACTCTGCATTCCTGTTAGTTCTTCCAAAGTGAATACTTCACACTTTTCCACATTAAACCCCATTTCCCACTTCTCAGCCTAGCTTTGCATGCTATCTATGTCCCTCTGTAACCCACAACATCTTTCGACACTATCCACAACTCTGCCTACCTTAGTGTCATCTACAAATTTTCTAACACATCCTTCTACACCCACATCCAGATCATTAATAAAAAACAAACAGCAATGGCCCCAAATCAGAACCTCAAGAACTCAATAAGGTTCGTGAGGCATGACCTACCCTTCACAAAACCGTGTTGACTATCCCTAATCAAATTGTTATTTCCAGATGATTATAAATCTTATCTTTTATACCCTTTTCCAACACCTTTCCAAAGTAAGGTTCACTGGCCTATAATTACCAGGGTTGTCTCTACTCCCCTTCTTAAACAAAGGAACAATATTTGCTATTCTCCAGTCTTCTGGCACTACACCTGTCAACAATGATCGAAGCCAAAAGCTCTGCAATCTCCTCCCTGGCTTCCCAGAGAATTCGAGGATGAATCCCATCTGGCCCAGGGGGCTTATCTATTTTCAGATCTTCCAAAATTACTAAAAAATTCTTTGTTGTCAACCTCAATCCCATCTAATCTTGTAGTCTGTATCTCCGTATTCTCACAAACATTTCCTTTTCCAAATATGATGAAAAGTATTCATTAAGCACTTCCCCTATGTTGTCAGATTCCACACACAACTTCCCAGTACTATCTTTGATTGGCCCGAACCTTACTCGAATCATTCTTTTATTCCTGATATACCTATAGAAGGCCTTAGGCTTTTCCTTCATCCTATCAGCCAACAACTTCTCATGTCCCCTCCTGGCTCTTCTTAGCTCTCTCTTTAGATCTTTGTGGCCAACCTATAATTCTCAAGCTCCCTAAGTGAGCTTTCACGCCTCATCCTCACATAAGCCATCTTCTTTCTCTTGGCAAGAGCTTCAACTTCTTTCGTAAGCCATGGCTCCCTCTCTCGACAATTACCTTCCTGCCTGATAAGTATATACTTATCAAAGACCCGCAGTAGCTGTTATAGAGTCATAGAGATGCACAGCACGGAATCAGACCCTTCAATCCAACTCATCCATGCTGACCAGATATCCCAACCAAATCTAGTCCCACCTACCAGCACCCTGCTCATATCCCTCCAAACCCTTTCTATTCATATACCCATCCAGATGCCTTTTTAATGCTGGGCCGAATATCTCTCATTAAGATGAATGTTCTTCCTCGTTTGCTTTATCCCATGCGTATGCTCCCTATAATGTTTCCCAGGTCAACGCTGCAGAAGCTTATGGGATGGTTTGGTTCCTTTGTCTGGCATCGTGGGCGGCCCCTCATCAAACTTACTAAATTGCAGTTGCCTCAAGGAGGGGGAGGAGTTGATCTCCCAGACATCAGGAGGTATCAATTGAGTTCCCCACTGTCCTTTGTCTGCGATTGGTAGGTAACGATCCAAACAATATGGCTGGATATTGAGGCCTCCCAGGCAAAGTGCCCTCTTATTAACCTGTTGTTCATGGATAAGATGAGGACAGTTATGGATCACTGCCAGAACTGCATTGTCATTAGTACAGTCAAGGCTTGGAGGGTGATGCCTCAGAATGAGAGTTGTTTATCCAAGACTTTCCCACTTAAGCCAGGGTTCCAACCACGGATGATGGACTCAGGGTTCAAACTATGGGCAGTGAGAGGAGTTTCTAGTTTGGGAGATTTGTTTGAGGGGGAGGTTATGATGTCTTTTGAGCAACTGAGCTGCAAATACGGGTTACCCAGCAGAGATCTTTTCCGTTTTTTTTCAGGTTAGGGATTTCATCCAGAAGAAGACTAAGCTTCTCACTAAGACCTATAAGCCCGATACAGAGAGGTTGTTGCTACGTTCCACAAGCACTCGGTTAGTGCCCTCTATCGCCTGCTGGGTGGCAGGACCTGGCAGGATATTAACCGGTTATGTGAAGTCTGGGAGCAAGAGCTAGGAGTGGAGATCTCTTCTGAAACATGGGAGAATATATGGGAGAGTACTCGAAAGATCTCAATCTGTAACAGGACATGCGCTACGCAGTTAAAAGTTCTGCTCATCTGGCACCAGACCGCCTGGCGAAGTTTAAAAAAGGGGTATCTTCACTGTGCCCCAAATGTAAAATAAGTGTAGGTACTCTTACCCATTGCTTCTGGACATGCCACAGGCTCCGTGTTTATTGGAGCGTGGTGGTGGGAGAGATTGGGAGGGTATTGAGGACTGAAGTCAAAGAAGACCCAATATCTCTCCTCTTAGGTCGACCAAATTTACCATCTTTAGATGGGCATGGGAAGAAACTGTTTAATATTCTTGCATATTGTGCACAGAAGAATATTCTGATGAACTGGGTGTCTGAGAACCCGCCGGGCTTGCTGGGATGGCAGAAATTAATTATGGAGCACATTCCCTTGGACCTTTTCACAAACATGGTGTATCACACAACAGACCATTTTTATAAGATATGGCAACCCTTCTTGAGTTATTTGGGAACAGATTTGTCAGTTATCTTAACTCGGGCATTTGTTTAACCAGGATGGTTAGATTTGTCAAGCACTGGGCCCTGGAGGGGGTCTCCTGAATTAATACAATGCTCCCGTTCCTTTGTTTGGGAGCTTTGTGTTGAGCATAGCTGTTCTGTATTTTGTGGGTTTTTTGTTTTTTTTTGCTTTTCTTTCTTTATTTTGGTGTTGCTTTGCACAGTGTTAGGGGTTGTTTTGTATTAGAGGGTAGGTAGACAGTAGTTGTATTGTAATTTGTGATTTTTTTCTTTTTATTATACTGATATTGTTATTGATTGTATTTTTCAATAATTTTATATGTTTGTAAAGTTAAAACAAATTTGCTAATAAATATATTTACAAAAAAAAGGAAAGCATAGTAAATGTCTTCTTCACTATCCTAACTGCATGCGACTGTACTTTGAAGGAGCTATGAACCTGCACTCCAAGGTCTCTTTGTTCAGCAACACACCCTGGGACCTTACCATTAAGTGTATAAGTCCTGCTAAGATTTGCTTTCCCAAAATGCAGCACCTTACATTTATCGAAATTAAACTCCATCTGCCATTCCTCAGCCCATTGTTCCACCTGATCAAGATTTCGTGATCTGAGGTAACCTTCTTCGCTGTACACTACACCTCCAATTTTGGTGTCATCTGTAAACTTTCTAACTCTACCTCCAATGCTCCGATCCAAATCATTTATATAAATGATGAAAAGTAGTGGACCCAGTACCGATCCTTGTGGCACACCACTGGTCACAGGCCTCCAGTCTGAAAAACAACCCTCCACTACCACCCTCTGTCTTCTACCTTTGAGCCAGTTGTGTATCCAAGTGGCTATTTCTCCCTGTATTCCATGAGATCTAACATTGCTGAGCAGTCTCCCATGGGGTACCTTGTTGAATGCCTTACTGATGCTAGGCTCACTGGTGTATAGTTCCCTGGCTTGGCCTTACCACTTTTCTTAAATAATAGCACCACATGAGCCAACCTCCGTCTTCCAGCAGCTGACCTGTGACTATCAATCTTACAAATATCTCAGCAAGAGACCCAGCAATCACTTCTCTACCTTCCCACAGAGTTCTCGGGTACACCTGATCAGGTCGTGGGGATTTATCCACTTTTATGCATTTCAAGACCTCCAGCACTTCCTCCTCTGTAATAGTTCCCTACATTCTATATCTTCCATGTCCTATTCCACAGTAAACACTGATAGAAAAAACTTCTTTCGTATCTCCGCCATCTCCTGCAGCTGTACACAAAGGCTGCCTTGCTGGTCTTTGAGGGGCCCTGTTCTTTCCCTAGTTATCCTTTTGTCCTTAATTTATTTGTAAAAAAACCTTTGGATTCTCCTTAACCCTATTTGCCAAAGCTATCTCATGTCCCCTTTTTGCCCTCCTGATTTCCCTCTTAAGTATACTCCGAAGCTCCACATTTCAAGAGTGTCCACCCCCTGCAGTTTCCTTCCCCATCCTAAATCTTGCCTAATCACATCATAATTGCCTTTTCCCAAGTTATACCTCTTTCCCTGTAGTATATACCTATCCCTGCCCATTGCCTTTGTAAACATAACTGAATTATGGTCACTATCGCCAAAGTGCTCTCCTGCTTTCAAGTCTAACACCTGGCCGGGTTCATTCCCCAGTAACATATCCAGTATGGCATCTCCCCTTGTTGGTCTGTCTACATACTGTGTGAAAAAACCCTCCTGCACACATTGAACTACTTGAACTATAGTATTCCCAGTCAATATTGGCGAAGTTGAAGTCCCCCATAACAATTACCCTGTTACTCTCATTCCTATCGAGAATCATCTTTGCTATCCTTTCCTCTACATCCCTGGAACAATTTGGAGGCCTGTAAAAACTCTCAACAGGTGACCTCTACTTTCCTGTTTCTAACCTCAGCCCAAACTTCCTCAGTGGATGAGTCCTCAAACGTTCTCTCAGCTGCTGTAATACTACCCTCGAACAGCAATGCCACAGTGCCCCCCCTCTTTTACCATCACCTTGGTTCTTACTGAAACATCTAAATCCCAGAATCTGCAACAACCATTCCTGTCCCTCCTCTAGCCATGTCTCTGAAAAGGCCACATCAAAATCCCAGGTACCATCCCATGATGCAAGTTCACCCACCATATTCTGGATGCTCCTGGCATTGAAGTACACACATTTCAAACCAACATACTGATTGCTGGTTCCCTCTCACGACCTTGTAAACCTATCCCTGACCTCACTACCCTCAACCTCCTGTATACTGGAGATAATTAGTTCTGAGACTCGTGTCCTGAATCTTCATAAGGGAAGCTACGATGGTATACTGGGTATGAGTTGGCTATGATGGTTTGGGAAATGTTCCTGAAAGGAATGACACTGGATAGGCAGTGGCAAACACTCAGGAGTGAATGGGTGATAAACAAAAAATGTTTAATCCGGTCTGGCGCAAGAGTGCAAAGAGAGCAGTCATAAAATCATGGGTTACAAGGAAACTTAGAGATATGAAAAAGAGATACAGATTGGAAAGGAAAAACAATAAACCTGAGGATTGGGAATGGTTCACAAGCAAAGGAGGACCAAGGGATTGAGTAAGAAGGAGAGAGGATGAGAGTAAGCTTGCAGAGAATGTAAGAACTGACTGTAAATGTGAATTATATCAGTATTTGAAAAGAAAAAGATTGGTGAAAACTTATGTCAGTCCCTTACAAGCAGAAAGCGGGTAATTCAGAATGGGGAAAACGAAGTGACTGACGAACTACAATTTTGTTTGTTTCTGTCTTCACAAAGGAGGGCATGAATAATGTACCAGAAATGATTGCAAACATAGGGACTTTAGCTAATGTAACCCCACTGTTTAAAAAGGGAGGTTGAGAGAAAACAGGGATTATAGATCAGTGAGTCTGATGTTGAGAGCAGAAAGATGCGAGAGTCTATTAACAGGATTTTATAGCAGAGCACTTAGAAAACAATTTTAGAACCAGACACAGTCAGTATGGATTTATAGAAGGGAAGCCATGCATGGCAAACTACTGGAATTCTTCAAGGATGTAACTAGTAGGAGATGATTAGGGGGAGCCAGTGGATGTGTTTTATTTTGATTTTCAGAACAAGTCCCACATAAGATATTAATGTGTAAAATTAAGCACATGGGATTGGGGTAGTGGTTTGAAATGGTTAGAAAATCAGATTTTCTCAGGGATTTCTGTTTCACAGGTCACTAATCGATAAAGTACCATTATGAGAGCTATTCTCTGGGCAGTCTGCAGATGCTGGTGGCTTGGTAGTTCTCCTACCACCTGTTCCCATGTCTCATACCCCCAACAGCATTGGATTGTGTCATTGGCTTTTAAGATTGTCAATAAAGTAAACTCAAACTTGATTGGAGTTTGGAATTTTTCAGGGTATGATTTAAACTGATTGGCCTAATTTGAATCTGAACCTGGAATCATACAATACCCTGATATTTAAATTCCCATGTCTGGTCCATTTAATAACACGTAAGAGAACAGAAGAAAATGTCCTTTTTGCTGAGCTAGTCACAACCAGTTGGATGTTATGAGGTGGGCTCAGTTATGGAAACATTTAGTTTCAAAAAAAGGATAGGTTTCAATTGCTGCTGATTCTAATATTTAATGAAAAATTCCAAAGACACGAGAACTGAATGCAGCAATTCAAACTAATGCAGTTGGTGCATCATTTCTGTACCTCACAAATGCTCTGGGATCACAATAACACTGTAAAGTAAAAAGCTTCAATAACTCCTGGTAATGTCCCTGTCTCATAATTTAAAAAGCCGATCAAAAATACAGCTCGTCCCAGTCTCAGGGATTTATATATCCAATTATTTCCAACCTGAACAACCAATTAAGACTATGGCAACAGGTAATGTGTCTATTTAGTTCAAGCCATATTAATATTTCTTTATTGAACAGTGAAGATGATACTGTCATCAGTATTCAAAATCAATGCAAATATTTAACAACATTTATCGAGGATATAACCCACTCACAAGCAATTGGCAGAGCAATGAGGAAAGTGCACGACATAGAAGGAACACCGTGCACATGCAACACTACAAAGAAACAACAGGTCATTTAGCTTCACAACCTCATTCCATCATTTAGTGATGTCTTGGCAAATCTAAATACTCGTCTTTGTGCCAAATACCAGAACAGGAAGGGTTTAGAGGGATATGGGCCAAATGGTGACAAATGGTACCAGATTAATTTAGGATATCTGATCGATATGAATGAGTTGGACTGTAGGGTCTGTTTCTCTGCTGTACATTTCTATGATTCTACCTTAATTCTTTTGGCTCACAGAAACTATCAATCCCTGCTTTAACACTGCTGTCATTTCCCCTCGCAGAGAGGGATACTTTCAGTCTGCAGGCTCCCGATGTTTCTTCGACATTTGCTGACATTAGCTTAAATTTTTAACTTCGGATCAGAGAATCCCTACAGTGTGGAAACAGGCCATTTGGCCTGACAGGTTCACACTGACCCTCCGAAGAGTATCCCACCCAGGCCCATTCCCCTACTCTACATTTATCCCTGACTAACGCACCTAACCTACAGGCAATCCTACAGGAAACTCTGAACACCACAGGCAATCTAGTATGGCCAATTCACCTAACCTGCGCATAGAGTCATAGAGATGTACAGCATGGAAACAGACCCTTTGGTCCAACTCTTCCATGCCGACCAGATATCCCAACCCAAACTAGTCCCACCTGCCTGCACCCGACCCATATCCCTCCAAACCCTTCCTGTTCATATACCCATCCAAATGCGGAGGATACCCACGCTGACTTGGGGAGAATATGAAAACTCCACACAGACTCGAGGCTGTAATCAAACTCTGGTCCCTGGCGCTGTGAACATGTTGCATCTCAACCAATCAGAATGCTGTTGTCAGGGATAATTTCCTTAATTTAAACATGTAGCTACTTCCAGAGCACCTAGTGCAGACCTCTAAGATGTGGTCATGATGATCATAGATGATGTGGAACCTTTCCTTATTTTAATAAATTAATACAATATCATGCTCAACAATATGTAACACTTGATTTTCAAATTGCAAAACTCTCTTGTATTTCACTGTATATGTGTCTAACTTTCATTTCAGTTTATAGTTTCCAAGAAATGAAAAATATATGGTTGCTTAAAGTATCTGCTGGACAATAATGCACTACAATGTTTCTCGTTGTGGGTATTTAGGTCAAAGGTCTTTGTCATCATAACTCCTGTAACGACACTCAAGTTAGGCAGATGTGCTTTAGTTAAGGAAAGAGTCCTACTGCTTCAGGTAGGGTCCTATCATCACAGAGGAACGGTAGCCACGATAGCTTCATTCTTGCAGCTGCATCTGAAATATCTGTTGATCAGACAAATGATAGTTTAACGTGCCAAAATATTGACAAATGTGAGATTCTATTTGTAAATAGCATCCATGCGAGTGAAGGTCTTCTTTTCCTTGGAGTTCACAGCTCAGATGGTGGATGACTGTCCTATAGTGGTGCATGCTGGACTTGAGGGTTTTGATGTGCCTGAGGAGTTTGTGGCTGGAGCAGCCAGACTTAGTAAGTTTGAAGATGACACCAAAATTGGAGGTGTAGTGGACAGCGAGGAGGGTTATCTCAGGTTACAACAGGATCTGGACCAGATAGGCCAATGGGCTGAGAAGTGGCAGATGAAGTTTAATTCAGATAAATACGAGGTGCTGCATTTTGGGAAAGCAAATCTTAGCAGGACTTATACACTTAATGGTAAGGTCCTAGGGAGTGTTGCTGAACAAAGAGACCTTGGAGTGCAGATTCAAAGCTCCTTGAAAGTCGAGTCACAGGTAGATAGGATAGTGAAGAAGGCGTTTGGTATGCTTTCCTTTATTGGTCAGATTATTGAGTACAGGAGTTGGGAGGTCATGTTGCAGCTAGACCACTGTTGGAATATTGCGTGCAATTCTGGTCTCCTTCCTATTGGAAAGATGTTGTGAAACTTGAAAGGGTTCAGAAAAGATTTACAAGGATGTTGCCAGGGTTGGAGGATCAGCTACAGGGAGAGGCTGAATAGGCTGGGGCTGTTTTCCCTGGAGCATCGGAGGCTGAGGGGTGACCTTATAGAGGTTTACAAAATTATGAGGGCATGTATAGGATAAATAGACAAAGTCTTTTCCCTGGGGTCGGGGAGTCCAGAACTAGAGGCTATAGGTTTAGGGTGAGAGGGGTAAGATATAAAAGAGACCGAAGGGGCAATGTTTTCACACAGAGGGTGGTACATGTATGGAATGAGCTGCCAGAGGATGTGGTGGAGGCTGGTACAATTGCAACATTTAAGAGGCATTTGGATGGGTATATGAATAGGAAGGGTTTGGAGGGATATGGTCCGGGTGCTGGCAGGTGGGAGTAGATTGGGTTGGGATATCTGGTCGGCATGGACAGGTTGGACCGAAGGGTCTGTTTCCATGCTGTCCATCTCTATGACTCTATGGCTCTGTTGGACTATAACCTGGTGTCGAATTTCAGTAAGACTGAAGTAATAGGTACAGTTTTGGACTCTATGTCATCTCATGAAATGGAGGAGCAGGCTTAATGGGTCAAATCCTTCTCCTGTCCCTGATTATAGTGGTGTCTGCACACACAGCATTGGAAAACTACACTGGAGCCAGTAACGCTGAAAATGAAAGTTGCCTTCATCCCAGTGGACCATTGGCTACACTATCACTGGGGCGAGATGATTGGTGGAGCCTTTAACCTGACAGTCATTATACCTCAGACGAATGGTGAAGTTGAGAAGGTGGGGCCTTCATAGTGATCTCAGCTGGTACAGGAATTGAATCAATGCTGCTGGTGTCACCTTGCATTTTAAAACACCTGTACAGCAACCTGTAACACACAAACTGCTTCTTGGTGATGTAGTTCCACAATATCCTTGACATTTCTCTCCCATCACTACTGACATGAATGCTTCACACTGGGGTTATGCTGCTCAAAATGGTGTTTCACATACACCCCAACTGTCAACAGAAGATTTGAAAAGTTGGCTGTTATTGTGTAGAGCTTTCAGACCAATACACCTCATTGCAATTTGAATTCTAACAATTGAAATTAATGAATTTAAAAACTTTCCTCGTCTTGCCTTCCACTGTCTCTCTTGACTCCCTTCTATGTGGCAAAGAAACTATTTATTGTGGTAACTATTTATGGTTACTGAAAGTTAGCCTTGTTATGCTGGGGGTGCATGTCCTGGACCACTGCAAAAATTCAAGGATCTAAATGCACTGGGATCTAAGGTTGGCTTTTAAAACTGTATGTTTACCTGTGTCACAACCCCAGAAGCAAAATGAAGGTTTTCAACTTCTAATTCCATTACATGTTTTTTATACGAGGATTGATACAGCCAAACTTGGCTACATATGTAAATTAAGTGGCTGTCTGAATAGAGAGAGAGGGAGGCTGTCTGAATAGAGAGAGAGACTAAGTTCATTTAGAGCTGAGAAAATGTTATCCATAATGGAAGGAATTGTTAATAAATTAACTTTGTTGTGATAAAACAAGGGGATGGTGAATAATTAACAGTTTTAGTGTCCTGTCTGGAATTGGAAAAAATGCTATTTTTTCTTTTTTTCTTCTTCTTTTCTCATTTCTTTTCTCTTTCTTCGCTTTTTGTAAAGCTTACTTGCCCGGGAGGTGATGGAGTGAGACTTCAGCTCTCAGTAATGAGGTGGCTGGTAAGCCAATCAGATCTCTAGCACTCAGAAGCATTGTAGCATTGTTGAGGTCCAGAGCAGTCGGTGGTGAGGTAGCTGGTGATTCTCAGGTGGCATTCGGCAGTGAAGCGGTGGTGAGTCCGGATGGGGGTCAGCGGTGGTGATTCCGGATGGCATTCGGTGGTGAGGAGGCTGGTGAACCTGGATGGTATTCGCTGGTGAGGTGGCTGATGAGTGGGACTCTGGCAGTTGGCAGTGAGATGGCAGTGCAGAGGAGATCAAGTCCAGCACGGGAGTGGAAGCCCTCCTGGGGAAAGCCCAGCAGGAGTGTCTGCAGGCCCATGGCTAAAGAAAGAGTATTATGCTGAACTTCTAACTTACTTCTTTGTTTTTCTACATTGTACCTAAGATTTGGTACCTTGGTATCTTTGTACCTAAGGTGGTACCGAGAATGGTGGCTATATACACTTCTCACTGTACTCCTGTTCTTGAGTACATGTGACAAT
This sequence comes from Chiloscyllium plagiosum, assembly GCF_037043375.1. Taxonomy (NCBI): domain Eukaryota; kingdom Metazoa; phylum Chordata; class Chondrichthyes; order Orectolobiformes; family Hemiscylliidae; genus Chiloscyllium; species Chiloscyllium plagiosum. Next base: position 53,113,667 of record NW_028270164.1, on the reverse strand, counting down.
GAAGACTAATTCTAATTCTGATAAATTGGGGAAATTTGCCAGGGGTCTGGGCATAACAACCAGCATTTCTAATATGCATACAGTACCAACATCTGATGAGATGTGCAGCAGATGCCAGATGGATAAAGAGATTTGCACAATTGCCACTTGAATATCGGCAGCTGGTAGAGTGGGTAGATCAGTTAGTGTGCAATGCTGTAAGACACGAATGCTGCCATTTTCAGGAGCAGAGATCCAGCCTATGCTTTCTCTTCGTCTTACATAACAGAACATAATGTCAAACAACATAAAAGATGTCCATCAGCACAATTTTGCTGAGTTAGGTATTCTTGCTGCTGGTACATTTGCTTTTTGAGTGATACCCGTCTAAACATTCAATAGTCTTCAGGAGGTGGTTTGGCTGATGCTGCAGTATTTAGTTTCACTGATGGTTAGGCTCTTGTTTAATGAGCTGACTTCCCAATCAGGGCATTGTCCTTGCAGGTCTTCCCTTTGGAATTGAGCAGGAGTGGAAAATGAGGAGAAGATGCACAGAGCAGACCAAGCTACTGGAAAAGCGAGAAGGAAGAATGGGATATGGTCTCATCATGCTCCGATTGTCTTTAAGAGGGCAGTTCTCTTCTCTACTTCAGCAAGGTTCTGTACATGACACATCGTTATCTCACATACTTACACCTTTAAGTTGTGAATGTGCTGGCTGTGCTGCTGAAAATTTAAATATCAGAGATAAAGATAAAGTGACCACCATCCCAGAGGAGCACAGGGCTCTCTCATTAGAGGGAAAGATGACTGATGGAAGTTTGACCTGCGGGTCACCACACCTTAGGGAGGGGAAGGAGTGAGAAGGAGAATCCTTCATGGTGACCTCTGTCAGTCGGAATTTAACCCACACTCAGACCATAGCAACTGACTGCAGCAAAAGGGGGACATGGTTTGTACCTCCCTCAACTTCTCAGCAGCGGGAGTCGAGAGAGTGTGAGCCAGGGGGCAGCTGGCAAGATAAGGTTGAATGTAAAATACTTACCTTGTGAATCAGCAGAGTGAAGGCTGAACAGGAGGGGGAGTGAACATGGGGACTGCTGGGTAAGTGAACTAATATATTCAGGCAATGGCTAAACCCAAAACACTACACATGTAGTGTCCCCTACCCATCCTCCTCCTCTAACCAAGAAAAGGACTATGTGTGGGAGGTTGGTAAGGTTTTTTTAAAAGTCTTTTGGCGATTTAGAGCAGAGGGTATGGAAGCTAGGACAGTCACATGCTCCTCTTGCAAGATGTGGGGGTTAAGGGTCACCACTCATGTCTCTGTTGACTTCACCTGTGAGAAGTGCACCAACTCCAGCTCCTCACAGACTGCCTCAGGGAACTGGATCTGGAGCTGGATGAACTTTGGATCATTCAGGAGGCTGAAGGGATGATAGAGAGGAGTTATAGGGAGGTAGTCACACCTAAGTTACAGGATAAAGATAGCTGGGTGACTGTCAGGAGAGGGAAAGGAATTAGGCAGAGAGTGCAGGGATCCACTATGGCCGTTCCACACGATAATAAAATAAAGCTTTGGATACTGTTGTGAGAGGGACCTACCACGGGGATGGGGGTGAATAGGAGAGTGACCGTGAAAGGAGATTCAATGGTTACAGGAACAGACAGGCGACTCTGTGGTCGCGAATGAGACTCCCAGATGGTATGTGCCTCCCGGGTGCCAGCGTCAGGGATGGCTTGGATCAAGTCTACAGGATTCTGGGGAGGGTGAGCAGCAGAAGTTGTGATGCACATCGGTACCAAAGGTGTAGCTAGAAAAAGGGATGTGGACCTGAAAAGTGAATATAAGGAGTTAGGTTGGAAGCTAAACGCAGGATGTGCAGAGTAGTGATCTCAGGATTGCTTCCGATGCCACAGGCTAGTGAGGTTAGGAATGGAGAGCGAGTGCAGCTGAACACGTGGCTGCAGAGCCAGTGTAGAACGGAGGGCTTCAAATATGTGCATCATTGGGATATCTTCTGGAGAGGGGGACCTGGACAAGGAGGGAGGGTTGCACCTGAACCAGAGGGGTACCAATATCCGGAGTGGGAGGTTTGCCAGATCTCTTCGTGAGGATTTAAACTAGATTGTCAGAGAGTTAGGAACCGGACCTACGGATCAGAGAATGTGGTATCTGGTGAACAGGCAGAGACGGTGTGCAGAGAGTCTGTGAGGAAGGATAGACAGTTGATAGGGCAATGTTGCAGTCAATGTGAGGCGTTGAAATGTGTCGATGTTAATACAAGAAGTGTCACGAATAAGGATGATGAACTTAGAGCATGGATCAGTACTTGGAGCTATGATGTTCACAGGGGCAAGAATGGTTGTTGCATGTTCTATTCATTTCAAAATGAATAGGGAGGGAGGTAAAAGAGGTGGGGGAGTGGCATTGCTAATCAGGGCTAGTATTACAGCTGCAGAAAGGAAGGTCGTCGAGGAGGGTTTGTCTACTGAGCCAGTATGGGTGGAAGTCAGAAACAGGAAAGGAGCAGTCACTTTATTGGGAGTTTTCTACAGACCCTCAAATAGCAATTGAGGAGGAGCAGATTGGGAGGCAGATTTTGGAAAGGTGCAGATGTAACAGGGTTGTTGTCATGTGTGAGTTCAACTTGCCTAATATTGATTGGAACCTTCTTAGTTAAATAATTTGGTTGGAGCAGATTTTGTCAGGTATATCCAGAAAGGATACCTGACTCAATATGTAGATCGGCCGACTAGAGGGGAGACCATATTGGATTTGGTGCATGGAAATGAACCTGGTCAGGTGTCAGATCTCTCAGTGGGAGAGCTTTTGATGGTAGTGATCATACCTCCCTGACCTATACAAGAGTCATGGAGAGGGATAGGAGCAGATGGTATGGGAAAGTATTGAATTGAGGGAGGGGAATCACAGTGCTATTAGGCAGGAACTGTGCAGCAGAAATTGGGAACCAGAGCTACAGATCAAAGGATGGGATAGCTGGTGAACAGGCAGATATGGCGTGCAGAGAATTTATGAGGAAGGATAGACAGCTGATAGGGCAAAGTTGCAGACAGTGTGATTGTTGCTGTGTTTTTACTTTACTGCAAGAAGTGTCAGGAATAAGGGTGATGTACTAAGATGATGGATCAGTTAGAGAACAGATAATCTCAGAGAAATGCACGACCGAAATGTGGAGGTTCTTTAGGGAGCACTTGGTGTGAGTGTTGGGCAGGTTTGTCCCACTGAGGTGAGGAAGGGATGGTCGGGTGAAGGGACCGTGAATGACAAGCGATGTGGAACATCCAGTCAAGAGGAAGAAGGAAGCTTACTTAAGATTGAGGGAAGAAGGATCAACAGGGCTCTAGAGGGTTACAAGATAGCCAGGAACAAACTAAAGAATGAACATAGGAGAGCAAGAATGGGACATGAAACAGTCTTGATGGGTAGGAATAAGGAAAATCCTAAGGCATTCTACACTTATGTGAGGAACAACAGGATGACCAGAGTGAGGGTAGGGCTGATCAGGGATGGTAGAGGGAACTGGTGCCTGGAGTCGGAGGAGGTAGGGGAGGCCCTTAATGAATACTTTTCTTCAATATTCACTTTTGAGAAGGGCATTGTCGTTTGTGAGGACAGCATGAAACAGGCTGATACGCTCGAATAGGTTGATGTTAAGAAGGAGGATGTTCTGGAAATTTTGAAAAACATGAGGATAAATAAATTTCCTGGGCCAGATAGGATATACCCAAGGTTACTACAGGAAGCGATGGAAGAGATTGCTATGCCTTTGGCAATGATCTTTGCATTCAGAGGGTGGCAAATGTTATTCCCTTGTTCAAGAAAGGGAATAGGAATAACCCTGGGAATGACAAACCAGTTAGTCTTACGTCTGTGGTGGGCAAATTATTGGAGAGGAGCTTGAGATACAGGACATATGATTACCTGGAAAATCATAGTTTGATTAGACATACGCAGCATGGCTTTGTGAGGGGCAGGTTATGCCTTCAAGCCTTATTGAATTCTTTGAGGATGTGACAAATCACATTGATGAAGGTAGAACATTGGATGCGGTGTATATGGATTTCATACACCAGTTGATAAGGTTCCCCATGGTATGCTCATTCAGAAAGTAAGGAGACATGGGATACAGGGAAATCTGGCTACCTGGATACAGATTTGGCTGACCGAAAGAAGACAGAGGGTGGTAGTAGATGGAAAGTATTTAGCCTGTAGCTTGGTGACCAGTAGTGTTCTGCAGGGATCTGTTCTGGGACCTCTGCTCTTTGTGATTTTTATAATTGACCTGGATGAGGAAGTGGACGGGTGGGTTAGTACGTTTGCCAATGACACGAAGGTTGGTGGAGTGGTGGATAGAGTGGAGGGCTGTTGTAGGTTGCAATGGGTCATTGACAGAATGTAGAGCTGATCTGAGAAGTGGCAGATGGATTTCAACCAGGAAAAGTGTGAAGTGATTCATTTTGCAAGGTTGAATTTGAACGCAAATTGCCGTGTTAGAAGCAGCATTCTTGGCAGTATGGAGGAACAGAGTGATCTTGGGGGTCCACATCCATAAATCCCTCAAAGTTGCCACCCAAGTTGATAGGGTTGTTAATAAGGCATATGGTGTATTGGCTTTCATTAGTGGGGGATTGAGTTTAAGAGCTGTGAGGTAAAGCTGCGATAAATTCCTGGTTAGACCACAATTAGAATATTGTGTTCAGTTCTGGTCACCTCATTATAGGAAGGATTTGGAATCTTTAGAAAGGGAGCAGAGGATATTTACCAGGATGCTGCCTGGATTGGAAGGCGTGTCTTATGAGGAAAGGTTGAGGGAGCTAGGGCTTTTCTCTTTGGAGCGAAAAAGGATGAGAGGTGTGATTTGGAAGAGGTTTACAAGATGATGAGGTATAGATAGAGTGGATAGTCAGAGAGTTTTTCCCAGGGTAGAAATGGCTATCAGGAGGGGACATACTTTTAAGGTGATTGGAGGAAGGTTTTAGGTGAGATGTCAGAGAGTGGTGGGTATGTGGAATGCACTGCCAGCAGTGGGAGTAGAGTCAGATACATTAGGGACATTTAAGCGACTCTTGGATAGGCACATGGATGATAGTAAAATGTAGGGTATGTAGTTTCGTTTGATCTTAGAGTAGGATATAATGTCGGCACAACATTGGGGACCGAAGGGCCTGACCTGTGCTATACTGTTCTATGTTAACTATCCTGCCCCATAGGGAGCTGGGTTCATTTCAGCTTTGTCCTGAATGTATGAAGGAGCTGGGATCAGAATTTCCAGCTAGAAATGCAGAGCTCAGTGTTAATGGAAAGGAAAATCCCGACAGTGGGTGCCACTCTCGGGAATATCCAGACCAATGTGCTGTAAACTGTGGAGTCCTGGCAGCACTCCCTGCAGCTTTCTTGTTTTTGAATGGCATGTTGCCAAGACAACCTGTTCGGGTGATTTCCTGGATAAAGCAAATTTTGAAGCCTCCTAGAAAATTGCTATAGCACAACAGGAGGCCATTCGGCCATGGCACTGGCCTTCCTACTGTACATTTTACTGTCTTTGCCTCAGTTACCATCCTCATCCAGCCCTGCACACTCGAACCTTTCCGGACACTATCTCAATTTCCTTTCAAAAGCCTTGGTCGAACCTGCCCACACCACACTCTCAGACACTGTGACCTCGACCCTAACCACTTGCTGCATGGAAAGTGTCTTCTTATCATTTTTGTTTCTTTTGCCAACTGCTTTCAATCGGTGCTGTTTAGTTCTTGATCTATCCCTGGGTGAGGAACGTCCGTTCTATGGGGACATTGGAGAAGTTGGAACTGGTTTCCTTGGTGAACAGAAACTTGAGAAGAGATTTGATTGAAATGTTCAAAATAATCGTGTTTGTACAGAATGGATGGGACAAAACTGTTCCTATTCCCAATGTGGGATCAAGATGCAGAGAACCCAGATAGCAAGTATTCTGTGAAAGAAATGATGGCGACATGAGGTGGTCAGGATCTGGAAAGCATTGCCCGAGTGTGGGGTTGGGACAGGGCCAACCAAGTCCTTCAATAAGAAATTACATCATGATGTGAAATTAGCAGAGCAACGGGAGAAAGGCACTGGCTGAATTGATTATTAGATTAGATTATATTACAGTGTGGAAACAGGCCCTTCGGCCCAACATGTCCACACCGACCCGCCGAAGCGAAACCCACCCATTCCCCTACATTTACCCCTTACCTAACACTACGGGCAATTTAGTCTGGCCAATTCACCTGACCCTGCACATCTTTGGACTGTGGGAGGAAACCGGAGCACCCGGAGGAAACCCACGAAGACACGGGGAGAACGTGCAAACTCCACACAGTCAGTCGCCTGAGTCGGGAATTGAACCCGGGTCTCTGGCGCTGTGAGGCAGCAGTGCTAACCAATGTGCCACCGTGCCACCCACGAATCTTCAGAGATTCAGAACAGATACATTGGCCGAGTCACCACCTCCTGTGTTTTACTCAATGATTCCATTATATAATTCCGAGCGCCCATTGTGCCATCTGGGAATGTGATGATAGAGTATTAATCCAGAAACTCAGCTAATGTTCTGGGGATGTGAGTTTGAATCTTGGTACAGCACATGGTGAAATTTGAATTCGATTTTTAAAATCTGGAATTATGAATCACCTGATGATTATGAAACTGTTGTTGATTGTCAAAAGAAACCAATCTGGTTTACTAATGTCCTTCAGGGAGAGAATTCTGCTGTTTGTACCTGGTCTGGCCTACCTGTGACTCCAGAGTGACAGCAATGTGGTTGCCCTCTGAACTGCAATCAGATCAAGGCCAGCCAGTGATGCTCACATCCCACTGGTGAATTTAAAGAGTATGGGCTGCGACCTCCCACCCCTTTGCAATCTGTTGAGGTTTCGTATCCTTCCTGTCCCTACAGGGCATGTTGGAAGTATTTGTTTTACTTGTTGCCTTGTAAGAGGCCCTTTTGGTATGGAAACCAGTCTGGGTTCTGCTGCTGTGAGCTGCAGTGAGAACAATGTGAATCAAGGGTATCGTGCTTTTGCCCGAAACATCGATATTCCTGCTCTTCGGATGCTGCCTGACCTGCTGTGCTTTTCCAGCACCATACTATTGACTCTAATCTCCAGCATCTGCAGTACTCACTTTCGCCAAGTGAGAGCAATGTGTCTCACAGAGATGTTGAGCTGCCCAGGAGTTGGAGCAGAGCTGTTCAGAACAATCCCCCCCCCCGCTCCCTTTCTCTGAGTCTCGCTGTGCTCTGGCTGCTTTCAGTCTGTTTGCTCAGCACTGTCACTGAACAACAACAGTTTAATGTACACACTCTCAGCCCAGCTGACTGGCTCAGTCTGGTTGTAAACTGATGCTGGGATCACAGTGTATCGTCATCCAAGCTGTCAATCATCCATGATTTGGAGATGCTGGTGTTGGACTGGGGTGTAGAAAGTTAAAAATCACACAACACCAGGTTATAGTCCAAAAGGTCTAGTGTGCCTCCAATTAAACCTGTTGGACTAACCTGGTGTTGTGTCAATCATCCATCAAGGCTGAGGTTCCACGTTGTGCAACAGGAAGGGGAACTTTTCACAGCTCTGTGAGCAGCAGCAATGCTTTTCGATCACCTCACCAAACAACTGAGCAAACCAACGCAGGGTCCCTGGGGATGGATGGTGAAAAAGTTCTTAGAGGGGAAGGGTAAATTGGTGGAAGTGAATGCTGTCAAACTGTGTGACATTCAGCCTGAGAGTGTGGTGCTGGAACTAGGCTTTGGACCAGGGCTCGGTCTGCAGGAAGCTGCTAAACGCCTTACGTTGCCGAAGGGCAAGCTCTATGGGCTGGATTACTCTGAATACATGTACCGTGTAGCCAGCAGGAGGTTGCAGCCTGATATTCAGACCGGGAAGGTGACATTGTTTCACGGCAGTATGGAACATATCCCTCTGGAAGACAACGTGGTGGACAGAGTATTTCACTGCAACTGTTACTACTACTGGCCTGATCTGCAATCTGGATGCAGAGAGATTTACCGAGTTATGAAACCAGGTAGAGTGTTGTGCTGGTAAAAACAATGACTGCAGATGCTGGAAACCAGATTCTGAATTAGTGGTGCTGGAAGAGCACAGCAGTTCAGGCAGCATCCAAAGAGCTTCGAAATTGACGTTTCGGGCAAAAGGGCTTTCGAAGCTCTTTGGATGCTGCCTGAACTGCTGTGCTCTTCCAGCACCACTAATTCAGAGAGTGTTGTGCTGGTCAATTCTGAAAAATCCTATACCTCAAGGGAAATGGTGCAGTCAGGATGGAATGGTGGGGTCACATATCAACTAATCTCCCTTGATTGACATGTCACTGATTAGCCTGGTAGTCAAACGCAGATTTACTTAAAGTTAGAGAGACTACAATAGCTAAACGACGTATGTGGGTTTTCTTCTGGAACTATGAGGGACTGGTGCATTAATGGACACTCTCCTGTAACCTCTCCTTACCCCATCCATATAACTCCCTCACCATCCTGACCAACAGCCACAGATTCTCTGGTCGAGGAAAAACATTTTTAAAAATAGAATCCACGCCCAATAATTATGCAATCAGTCAATAATTACAACAATATAGTCAAGTGGGCGGCACGGTAGCACTGTGGTTAGCACTGCTGCCTCCCAGCGCCTGAGACCCGGGTTCAATTCCCGCCTCAGGTGACTGGCTGTGTGGAGTTTGCACGTTCTCTCCATGTCTGCGTGGGTTTCCTCCGGGTGCTCCGGTTTCCTCCCACAGTCCAAAGATGTGTAGGTCAGGTGAACTGGCCATGCTAAATTGCCCATAGTGTTAGGTACGGGGTAAATGTATGGGTGGGTTGCGCTTCGGCGGGTCGGTGTGGACTTGTTGGGCCGAAGGGCCTGTTTCCACACTGTAATGTAATCTAATCAATAGTACAATATAAGAGGAGGAGCTCAGCCCATTGTTACAATTCACTGGGGTACTGCTCTGGAAATCAGACCCCACGATTCCTGGAGTCATTCGCTGCATGGAAAAGGTTTTCTCATGTCATTTTTGCTTCTTTTGCCAATTACAAACCATCAGTGCCTTCTCATTCTCGATATTTTCGCAAATGGGAACATTTTCTCCCTATTTACTCTGACCACATCCATTGTGATTTCCAGTATTTTGATTGAATCTGCTCTCTTCAAGAAAGTCAGTCCTGACCTCTCTGCTTGATCTTCATAACTTCTTGATTGCAGCAAGTGTACATGTGCAACGAGAAGTGGGTGTCATTACCAAGAATTGTTTACAAGTCTGTCTGACTGAGGAGCTTTTAGTTACGGGGTGACAATCTGCTAAGAAGCTCAATGGTCTGTATTTTGGGAGGACTGGGGGGTTAATTGGTAATCTCTTGCCCAGAGTTCTTCCATTGTCTGGATACAGATTGCCAGAAGCTGATCCATAACCATCATTGAGCAGCTTCAAAGCTGCGGGCTGAAACACCATACTCGACTGACTGAACCTCTCAGATTTCTGGACCAGTAGCAATTCCTTGAAAGCTGCTACTTGACTTTGCTATGGATTGTTCATGCATTCTGAGGTGTCAATGTGCAGTGACCCCAGTGCAATGAGGTGGTAGGGAGGGGCAATAGGTAGAGGCCAATACTCCTCCTGCCCTTAATTATCCACAACCTCCTGTTCATCACAACCCTGATTCTTCCAGAGTTAGACAATCCAGGCAGTAGGCAGGATATTTAGTACCCACCATGATGGAATGAGGGCTGTAGCTACAAATCGCCCCACAGGCTGACATGCGGACCTGAGGCTCCTTCCAGCCTCAAGGCCATTCTTTCACGTGTGGGTAGCTCATTAACAGTAGCTAATTCAAGGAAGCTGCTTTCCAGCAGGAAACTGCCCTCTCCCAGAGGCTTCCCCCTACTCCCTGAGTCACCAGAGCAGCCATGAGCCAACTTGAAGGGGTACCCCCCAGCTTCCCTTCATTGCTGGCCTGTTTGCTGAATCTTTTTTTTCATTAAGACTTTGACACATTCATAGAAAGGGATCTCTATATTGAAGCCCTCTCTCTTTTGTTATCTTCCCTTACAATCAGCTGTTCTTCCAATGCTGGAAGCCTTCTAATTGGTCTTCCACATTTGTTTTGATGGTCAAGGAATAAGTGTCTGAGCTCGATAAGAAGAAGTCCCCTCGAAAATCCCAGCTCGTGACTGTTTCCACTTCCCACTTAACTTCTGTTCCCTCACCTCAGAGGACAGTAGGCCACTATATCTGCTTCCAAATCCCCACCATCTTGACTCCACTGGTGTGATTACTTCTTCACTAGAAGATCTTGACATTGAGATTCCTTCTTTACATACCTTCCAAGAATTCAGAAAGCTGAGCATTTATCTGTTATTTGACAGGGGGGCTGATGGTCACCACCTTGACCCTGGAAGCTCTGAAGAAAGTCGTTGCTGCTGGATTGTTGAAGGACACAAAATGGCCACCTGAGCCATACATGACTGCGCTCCGTGACACGGGATTTATCGATGTGTACATGGACCACAAACAAGACAAGGGGAAACTCTTTCAGGCTATCTTTGCAAAAGTAAATAAGCCCTGAGTGTGCTGCAGACACTGACACCTGACCAGCTTGTTAATTTGTTGAAGGTGTTGGCCCCCTGTGTTCTCTGTCTATGCCATGATATTTAGATTGATTCTAATCTAAAAAGTGAGATAACGGAGTTTTACATGAATTCATGCAGGTTTTGAGCTCAGAGTTCTACATGATTGCATGCAGACACAGACAGACAAAGACCCACATGCACACATATATTTTGTGGGGTGAATTTGTACTTGCAGGGTTACATTGTACTTTGCTCAAAAACTGCATGCATTCATGTTGAACTCTGAGCTCAAAAACTGCATGAATTCATGTAAAACTCCATTATCTCACTTTTTAGATTAGAATCAATCTAAACATCAGGTCATAGACAGAGAACACAGGGGGCCAACACCACTCTCCACTTCTTCCTCCGCTACATTGATGACTGCATTGGCACCACCTCGTGCTCCTGCGAGGAAGTTTAGCAATTCATCAACTTCACCAACACATTCCACCCTGACCTTAAATTTACCTGGAGCTCTGACACCTCCATCCCCTTCCTGGACCTCTCCATCTCCATTAATGACGACCGACTTGACACTGACATTTTTTACAAACTCACCGACTCCCACAGCTACCTGGATAACACCTCTTCCCACCCTACCTCTTGCAAAAATGCCATCCCGTGTTCCCAATTCCTCCGCCTCCGCCGTATCTGCTCCCAGGAGGACCAGTTCCACCACAGAACACACCAGATGGCCTCCTTCTTTAGAGGCCACAATTTCACTTCCCACATGGTTAAAGATGCCCTCCAAAGCATCTCGTCCACATCCCGCACATCCGCCCTCAGACCCCACCCCTCCGACCGTAACAAGGACAGAACGCCCCTGGTGCTCACCTTCCACCCTACCAACCTTCGCATTAACCAAATCATCTGCCGACATTTCCCCAACCTCCAAAAAGACCCCACCACCAGGGATATATTTCCCTCCCACCCCTTTCCTCCTTCTGCAAAGACCGTTCCTCCGTGACTACCTAGTCAGGTCCACGCCCCCCTACAACCCACCCTCCCATCCTGGCACCTTCCACTACCACCACAGGAATTGTAAAACCTGCACCCACACCTCCTCCCTCACCTCCATCCAAGTCCGTAATGGAGCCTTCCATATCCATCAAAGTTTTGTCTGCACATCCACTAATACCATTTATTGTATCCGTTGCTCCCGATGCGGTCTCCTCTACATTGGGGAGACTGGACGCCTCGTGGCAGAGCGCTTTAGGGAACATCTCCAGGACACCCGCACCAATCAACCACACAGCCCCGTGGCCCAACATTTCAACTCCCCCTCCCACTCTGCCGAGGACATGGAGGTCCTGGGCCTCCTTCACCACCGCTCCCTCACCACCAGACGCCTGGAGGAAGAACGCCTCATCTTCCGCCTCGGAACACTTCAACCCCAGGGCATCAATGTGGACTTCAACAGTTTCCTCGTTTCCCCTTCCCCCACCTCAGCCTAGTTCCAAACCTCCAGCTCAGCACTGTCCCCATGACTTGTCCTACCTGCCTATTTCTTTTCCACCTATCCACTCTACCCTCCCCCCGACCTATCACCTCATCCCCTCCCCCACTCACCTATTGTACTCTGTGCTACTTTCTCCGCACCCCCACCCTCCTCTAGCTTATCTCTCCACGCTTCAGGCTCTCTGCCTTTATTCCTGATGAAGGGCTTTTGCTCGAAACGTCGATTTTACTGCTGCTCGGATGCTGCCTGAACTGCTGTGCTCTTACAGCACCACTAATCCAGAACCTTCAACACATTGTCTAGCTATCACCATTGTTAACAGCTAACCCGAGAATGCAACTTTTTCAATAAAAGGTTTTGTGATTTACACATGAAAGATGTGAAACTATCACGGTATTCTAACAGATGAAAGGCTTAACAGACAATCAATTTTTCAATGTATAATTTCAGTTACATCACACTGTAAATTTTTGCTATAAATTCTGTGTTAGGATTGAGCCCTCCACTACCACCGGATGAAGGAGCGTCGCTCCGAATGCTAGTGTGCTTCCAATTAAACCTGTTGGACTATAACCTGGTGTTGTGTGATGTTTAACGTTGTACATCCCAGTCCAACACCGGCATCTCCAAATCATGACAAGAATACAAGACAAACCCTAACACTGTACAAAGCAACACCAAAACAAGGCAAAAAACCCCCCCAAAAACCCCACAAAATACAGAACAGCTATGCTCAACACAAAGTTCCCAAACAAAGGAACAGGAGCATTGTATATATACCTGTGTTAGCTCAGGAGACCCCCTCCAGGGTCCAGGGCTTGACAAATCTAACCATCCTGGTTAAACAAACACCCTAGTTAAGATAACTGACAAATCTATATCCAAATAACTCAAGTAGGGCTGCCACTCCCCTACTTTTAGTAGTAAAGGATGAAAAGAATACCCTGTCATAACCCTCCTGTTGTTATTTCAGGTATTCCCCATCATCAAGATGGGTTTCCTGCAACAAAGCGATATCAACCCTTTCCCTCTTAAGGCTCGAAAGCACCTTTTTCCTTTTAACAGGCGATTGACTTTCCTTAATGTTCCAGGTGCACCATTTAATAAGACACTTCGCCATATCCCCTTTCAGACACCCTTCAACCCCTCAGAGGGAGAACCCTGCTGACAAAGCGCCGAGCAGAAGTAAATAAAGACTCACAGAGTCAAAGAACTATATATACAAAAACTACTCTATCATAAATATAAATAACTATTACTACCAAAAAACTACAAAGAAAATCAACTCTAAAACTTTGAATAGAAGACTCTTCCCCCTGCCCATAGGGGGCACTCATCCTACCCATCCCCTCCTTCACAGCTCCTTCAAACCCAGACTGTGCCCCAGCCTGAGGCCAGAAAAAAACAAGGAGATGATCCTTAAATCAACAGGAAATCAAAGTGAGGATGTGCACTCCACCCATCCCTGGCTTCATGTCACCCTGACTTGTGACTAAAAGAGAAACAGAACAAAAAAGAAAAAGGGGAGAGACAACAAAGAACATCCACAAAATTTCCCATCAGAAAATCCGGTTATTAAAAAAAAGGAACAATTATTCCAAGGTCTTTCCCCCCTTTCCAACAAGGAAAGTATTAGGGAGAAAGAAAGGAATAAAAAAAAGGAAAGGAAAGCATGGGGAAAGATAGAAAAGAGAACAAACATTAAACCGTATTCTTCAGGCCAATCTGTCTATTTTAAAGTGTCTACAAAATGTTTAGTTTTATTCGCTGAGTCAAATGTTTAAACTGAGTCCTCGTGGCTGAAACGGAGCACTGCGGGGTATCTCATGGAGTACTGGATGCCCAGGTTCCTCAGCATCTTTTTAACTTCATTGAAGGACTTCCTCTTTCGAATTACAGCTGCAGAGAAATCCTGGAAAACATGATTTTTGACCCTTTGTACAGCAGTGCCTTACGGATCTTTTCCCAGGGATCTGGAAGCTTCTATGACTTTTTGCTTGTCCTTATATGAGTGGAAGTGCACTAGGACCGAGTGGGGGTGCTGCACTGGCCCTGACCTGTGCACTGTAACCCGATAAACCCTTTCAATCTGAAGCTGCTGGACTCGATGTGAAGGCCCAAAAACTTCGGCAGCCAGCTTTCAAAGGAGCTGACTGGCTGCTCACCTTCCTCACCTTCAGGGAGCCCGACAATTCGGAGAGTTATCCTCCAACCTCGATTTTCAAGGTCGTCGATATGTTCTAGCAAGGTCCGCATCTCTCGCTCCAGCACCTGGATCTGACTGGATGAGGACTCCATCGCTGCTTCCAAGGTCTTAGTTCGACCCTCCACCTCCTCCAGCCTCTCCCCGAGGCCCTGGATCTCCTGCTCATGCTTCTGCAGCATGGATGTGATAGGTTGGATCTGGGCACGAATCTCCCCATGGATCTCCTCAATCGCAGCCCCAACTTTCAAGGTAAATCTCTCCATCGCCGCAGCCAATTCCCGTGAGTCTGTCAGGTCCCCGGGTGGGTTCAGGAGAGGCTGCTGTGTCTGGTGTGGTAGGTGCTGCAGGGGAGTGTCCTCCCTGCTGCTGTTTGCTTGCTCCTTTTCCCTTAGGCATCCTTCCCACTCCCAAATATTAACAAATATATGTTCTCTAAGGTTTTAAACTAATAATCCCTCCACATAAGTTGGCCAGGGATGGCAAAATACACCAGTATGCCTTGGCTGTTAGGCAGAGCTGTCCACAGCAGTTGTACAGAATTGCCGCCATCTTGCCGAGGCCCCTCTTGTCATATTTAAAGATAAATTGGAAAGCACCCCTTCAGTTTTATACCGATCAGAAATGGAGAATGATTTTACTATGCTGCCCCTTTTGGAAATGATATATTGTAGGTAAAACATTTTCGAAAGGACAGCAAATAAAAATGGGAAGGTAGGGTTGCCATACTTACTGTAAGAACAGCAAGAGAAAACATGCAACATCCATATCGCATCATAGCGATGTACAAAGTGGAAACAGACCCTTTGGTCCAACTCATCCATGCTGACCAAATATCCGTACCTAATCTAGTCTCATTTGTCAGCATGTGGCCCATATTCCTCTAAACCCTTCTTATTCATATACCCATCCAGATGCCGTTTAAATGTTGTAATTGTGCCAGCCTTCACCATTTCCTCGTTTCATATATGCATCACCCTCTGCATGAAGATGTTACCCCTTAGGTTCCTTTCAATTCTTTCCCCTCTCACCCTAAACCTATGCCCTCTAGTTTTGGAGTCCACACCCTAGGTTAAAGACCTTGGCTACTCACCGATCCATGTCCCTCATGATTTTATAAACTTCTATAAGTTCAACCCTCAGCCTCCGACACTCCAGGGAAAATAGCCCCAGCCTATTCCGCCTCTCCCTATAGCTCAAGCCACCCAACCCTGCCAACATCCTTATAAGTCTTTTCTGAACCCTTTCAAGTTGGGCAACATCTTGACGGGTTGCACCTGAACCAGAAGGGCACCGATATCCTGGGAGGTAGGTTTGCTAGCACTCTTCGGTGGGGTTTAAACTAATTTGGCAGGGGGGATGGGATCCGGACTTGTAGTCCAGCAAGTAGGCTAGCTGTTTGTCAGGATGTCCAAGAATGTAGGGAGGCTGTGGAGAAGGTAGCACTGACAGGGAATATTGCGGACACAGAGATGGGTTCAAGTGTGTATACTTCAACGCAAGGAGTATCAGAAATAAGGTGGGTGAACTTAAGGCGTGGATCGGTACTTGGGACTATGATGTTGTGGCCATCACGGAAACGTGGATAGAAGAGGGACAGTAATGGTTGTTGGAGGTTCCTGGTTACAGATGTTTCAGTAAGATTAGGTGGGGGGGTAAAAAAGGAGGGGGGGTGGTGTTGCTAATTAGAAATGGTATAACGGCTGCAGAAAGGCAGTTCGAGGGGGATCTGCCTTTGGAGGTAGTATGGGCTGAAGTCAGAAATAGGAAAGGAACAGTCACCTTGTTGGGTGTTTACTATAGGCCCCCCAATAGCAGCAGAGATGTGGAGAAACAGATTGGAAAACAGATTTTGGAAAGGTGCAGAAGCCACAGGGTAGTAGTCATGGGCGATTTCAACTTCCCAAATATTGATTGGAAGCTCTTTAGATCAAGTAGATTGGATGGGCGGTGTTTGTGCAGTGTGTCCAGGAAGCTTTTCTAACTCAGTATGTAGATTGTCCGACCAGAGGGGAGGCCATATTGGATTTGGTACTTGGTAACGAACCGGGACAAGTGATGACCTTGTTAGTGGGTGAACATTTTGGTGATGGTGACCACAATTCTGTGACTTTCACCTTGGTTATGGAGAGAGATAGGTGCGTGCAACAGGGTAGGTTTTACAATTGGGTGAAGGGTAAATACGATGCTGTAAGACAGGATCTAAGGAGCATAAGTTGGGAGCATAGGCTGTCAGGGAACTATGTCGTGGAAATGTGGAACTTTTTCAAGGAACAGATACGATGTGTCCTTGATATGTATGTACCTGTCAGGCAGGAAAGAGATGGTCGTGTGAGGGAACCTTGGTTGACGAGGGAGGTTGAATGTCTTGTAAGGAGGAAGAAGGAGGCTTACATAAGGTTGAGGAAACAAGGTTCAGACAGAGCGTTGGGGGGATACAGGATAGCCAGAAGGGAGCTGAAGAAATGGGATTAGGAGAGCTAAGAGAGAGCATGAGAAATCTTTGGCGGGTAGGATCAAGGATAACCCCAAGGCATTTTATGCATATGTGAGAAACATGAGAATGACGAGAATGAGGGTAGGTCCGATCAAGGACAGTAGTGGGAGACTGTGTATTGAGTCGGAAGAGATAGGAGAGGTCTTGAATGAGTACTTTTCTTCAGTATTTACAAGTGAGAGGGATCGTATTGTTGAAGAGGAGAGTGTGAAACGGACTGGTAAGTTAGAAGAGATACTTGTTAGGATGGAAGATGTGTTGGGCATTTTGAAAAACTTGAGGATAGACAAGTCCCCCGGACCTGACGGGATATATCCTAGGATTATGTGGGAAGCAAGAGAGGAAATTGCAGAGCCGTTGGCAATGATCTTTTCGTCTTCACTGTCAATGGGGGTGGTACCAGGGGACTGGAGAGTGGCAAATGTTGTGCCCCTGTTCAAAAAAGGGAATAGGGATAACCCCGGGAATTACAGGCCAGTTAGTCTTACTTCGGTGGTAGGCAAAGTAATGGATAGGATTTATGATTATCTGGAAAGACACTGCTTGATTAGGGACAGCCAGCACGGATTTGTGAGGGGTAGGTCTTGCCTTACAAGTCTTATTGAATTCTTTGAGGAGGTGACCAAGCATGTGGATGAGGGTAGAGCAGTGGATGTAGTGTACATGGAATTTAGAAAGGCATTTGATAAGGTTCCCCATGGTAGGCTTATGCAGAAAGTCAGGAGGCATGGGATAGAGGGAAATTTGGCCAGTTGGATAGAGAACTGGCTAACCGGTCGAAGTCAGAGAGTGGTGGTAGATGGTAAATATTCAGCCTGGAGCCCAGTTACAAGTGGAGTTCCGCAGGGATCAGTTCTGGGTCCTCTACTGTTTGTAATTTTTATTAATGACTTGGAAGAGGGAGTCGAAGGGTGGGTCAGTAAATTTGGAGATGATATGAAGATTGGTGGAGTTGTGGAAAGTGAGGAGGGCTGTTGTCGGCTGCAAAGGGACTTAGCTATGATGCAGAGCTGGGCTGAGGAGTGGCAGATGGAGTTCAACCCTGTCAAGTGTGAGGTTGTCCATTTTGGAAGGACAAATAAAAATGCAGAATACAGGGTTAACGGTCTGGTTCTTAGTAAGGTGGAGGAGCAGAGGGATCTTGGGGTCTATGTTCATAGATCTTTAAAAGTTGCCACTCAGGTGGATGGAGCTTGTAAGAAGGCCTATGGTGTATTAGCATTCATTAGCAGAGGGATTGAATTCAAGAGTCGTGAAGTGATGTTGCAGCTGTACAGGACCTTGGTAAGGCCACATTTGGAGTACTGTGTGCAGTTCTGGTCGCCTCACTTTAGGAAAGATGTGGAAGCTTTGGAGAGGGTGCAGAGAAGCTTTACCAGGATGTTGCCTGGAATGGAGAATAAGTCGTACGAGGATAGGTTGAGAGTGCTAGGCCTTTTCTCATTGGAACGGCGAAGGATGAGGGGTGACTTGATAGAGGTATATAAGATGATCAGAGGAATAGATAGAGTAGACAGTCAGAAACTTTTTCCCCGCGTACAACAGAGTGTTACAAGGGGACATAAATTTAAGGTGAAGGGTGGAAGGTATGGGGGGATGTCAGGGGTAGGTTCTTTACCCAGAGAGTGGTGGGGGCATGGAATGCGCTGCCTGTGGGAGTGGCAGAGTCAGAATCATTGGTGGCCTTTAAGCGGCAATTGGATAGGTACATGGATGGATGCTTAAGCTAGGACAACTGTCCGGCATAACATCACGGGCCGAAGGGCCTGTTCTGTGCTATATTGTTCTATGTTCTATCTTTTTTTATATAGCAGGGAAACCAGAATTGAACACAGTATTCCAAAAGTAGCTTAACCAAATGTCCTGTACAGCCACAACATGACCTCTCAACTCCTACAATCAATGCACTGACTAAGAAAGGAAATCATACCTAACACTGCCTTCACTCCCTGTCTACCTGC